>NC_036866.1:43153436-43156047 GCF_002910315.2 Salvelinus sp. IW2-2015
TATATATTTGCTTTGTCATTATGGGGTATTGTGTGTAGATTGAGGGGGGGGAAATGATTTAATCCATTTTGGAATAAGGCTTTTTTATAAGGGAAAATCAAGTTTGAAATTCAAAAGTGAACATAAACTTCAGAAGATAACTTTTTTGGCAACCTGACTAAATTCACATAGAAATGTAAGTTATAGCTCTGTCGTTCTCATTMAAAGCAAGTCTAAGAAGCGGTATATCTGTTCAATGTTTGATATTTCTATGCTTCCTGCTTAAGTTAAATGTTTGTGTCCTTACCGTTCGGTTTTGCTGAAAATGCAATATTTGTTGATATTAAAAATATATTTCACAGATGGTGAAATTATCCTTTACAGTTGCTTGTTTTGTCACAAACTGAAATTTGGCGGAACGATTTCTTCACATTGCAACTTTAAATTTCCTGCAACAGGGTGATCAAATTAAGCTCCTCAAAGGGAAAAATATTGAACAGGAACAATCTCAAACAGGAGCACAGGAGAGAGAACGAGGAGAAGCCATGGGAGGAGGAAGGAATGCCTTAAATAAAATAAAGATGAAAGAAGTGAGAGGAGAAACACTAGGAGACACCCTATGAAAGATGTTGCGGGTGGAGGAATACAGAGGGATGAGGTGGAGGGGAGTTCTGATTCATCCGCTCCCATAGGCAATGTACAGTATTTCGGTCGGATGGATGGAAACAACAAAACCTATCAGCAGGGAAGTTTGGGACGCGAGCAGACGTTCTTCTGATCTGATGATGTAGAAAGAGAGGGGGGAAGAGCTCAGAAAATGAATCACAAACGCAAGTAGGACACCGGCTCGAAATAGGACAGGCCCATGCAGTCTAGCATCGTARAATATAGTGCAGAAATCCTCGAGGAAATACCCCCACCCCACCACCCACTCTRACTTTGACACACACACACACTGACACAGAGGTGGGTGGAAGCTCTGACATTCGGATTCCCCATCTTCGCCTGAAAACAAAAACAGTGATGAAAGAATCTCCAAACCGGATATGCTATTCCAGTATAGTATACTGTATGGAAACGCACACACACATCTCGCATGACGTCAATGCAACATGATCCAAGCTTTGAGAAGCTAATCTGTGCTAACGATGGTTGTGATATGCTGGAGAAAGAAATACAACCAAGTGAATTGGAGAGTTAGTGTTTTTGTCATTTATACAGTAACTGTTTACAAAATATCGGAGCTATGCTTTTATGGTGTGACGGTACATTAACCTCCCTTGGGTATGTGGGACGTTAGCATCCCACCTCTTCAACAGCCAGTGAAATTGCTGGGCGCCAAATTCAAATACAGAAATACTCATTATAAAAATTCAGACAACAAAACATATTGTACATAGGTTTAAAGATGAACGTCTTGTGAATCCAACCACGGTGTCAGATTTWAAAAAATGCTTTACGGCGAAAGCATACCTTACGATTATTTGAGAACATAGCCCACTAGACAATTCATTACAAACAGTAACCAGCCAAGTAGAACAGAGTCAGAGTCAGAAATAGAGATAAAATGAATCCCTTACCTTTGATGATCTTCATATGGTGTCACTCAGCAGACATTCATTTACTCAATAAATGTTTATTTTGTTCGATAAAGTCTCTTTATATACAAAAACCTCCGTTTTGTTCGCGATTTATCGCGCGTTTTCTTCGTAATCCACAGCCTCAACGCAGTCAAAACAGGAAGAAAAAAACAAATTGTATCCGTAAAGTTTATAACAATGTCAAACGATGTTTATATTCAATCCTCAGGTTGTTTTTAGCCTAAATAATCAATAATATTTCAACCGGACAATAACGTTGTCAATTTAAAAGGTAAACAAGAATTGCTCTCTCTGTCGAGCGCATGAAAAAGCTCTGCGACATTTTAGCGTCCAGTCATTCCGAATGCTCTTAGTCCCTAATTTTTCAGAAATCAAGCCTGAAACTATTTCTAAGACTGTTGAACATCTAGTGGAAGGCATAGAAACTGCAGTTTGAGTCCTAAGTCAAGGGATACTGTAATGGCATTGAATAGAAAACTACAAAACCAAAAAGAAAACTACTTACTGAATGGATTTTTCTCAGGTTTTCGCCTGCCAAATCAGTTCTGTTATACTCAGACACTATTTTAACAGTTTTGGAAACTTTAGAGTGTTTTCTATCCAAATCTACCAGTTATATGCATATCATATCTCCTGGGCCCAAGAAGCAGGCAGTTTAAATTGGGCATGCATTTCATCCAAAATTCCAAATGCTGCCACCTACCCTAGTGAAGTTAAATGACACAGACCCACACCATTTAGCAAACACTCTTATCCAGAGAGATTTAAAGGACAATTAGGGTTAAGTGCTTTGCTCAAGGGCACATCAACAGATTTTTTACCTGTCCGGCTTGGGAATTCAAACCACCGAACTTTCGGTTACTGGCCATACACTCTTAACCACTAGGCCACCTACTGGGTTCATGTACATACAGTACAATGGAGGGCTGATAATGATAACTCCACAATAATTGTCCAATGAGGCTCACATTCTGTATTACCTGACCAAAGCTAGCATCTTTCACCTTATCGTGACACTGAAGTTTCATGCC
>NC_036866.1:43157496-43179046 GCF_002910315.2 Salvelinus sp. IW2-2015
AGCTGCAAACCGTGGTTATACATTGTGAATATGTAGCATCGATTACCAGAATGTCCGGAGCTATTTTGGACACTCACTAATCTGACAAAGAACTCATCATAAACTTTACATAAAAATACTTGTTGTATGGCAAATGAAAAGATACACTGGTTCTTAATGCAACCGCCGTGTTAGACTTTTTAAAAAATAACTTTTACCATAACAAACAGCTTGCGTTATTGCGAGACACGCCCGCCACAAACAGGCACGAGCAGAGATTAAATCAACATCGAAATAACATCATAAATTGTTCTTACTTTTGTTGAGCTTCCATCAGAATCTTGTACAAGGAGTCCTAGGTCGAGAATAAATCGTTGTTTGGTTTTAGAATGTCCTTTTCTCCTGTCGAATTCGTGCCACAATGCTAGCCAATGTTGATGACGTTCCCAGTTTCTCTCGACGCAAAGAACGGAAAACTCCAAAAGTCCAAATAAACGTTGAATAAACTGATAGAACTCAGTTGAGAGAACCTGCTTTACGATGTTATTATCAAATAAAATCAGAGCCGGAGATATTAGCCGTGTATACCGAACGCTTATCATAAGACAATATGGAGGTGCTTCCCGCGCCTTGGTAGACAAAGGAAATTCTGGACACGTCATTCCAAGAGCTCTTGTTCGACCTCAGATCAAGCTAGACACCCCATTCCACCTTCCACTGCCTGTTGACATCTAGTGGAAGGCGTATGAAGTGCATGCATATCGATAAATATTAGGCAATTGAATAGGCAGGCCCTGAAACAGAGCCTCGTTTTCAGATTTTTCACTTCCTGTCTGGAGGTTTGCTGCAAAATGAGTTCTGTTTTACTCACAGATATAATTCAAACAGTTTTAGAAACTTGAGAGTGTTTTCTATCCAATAGTAATAATAATATGCATATTGTACGATCTAGAATAGAGTACGAGGCCGTTTAATTTGGGCACGATTTTTTCCCAGTGAAAATAGCGCCCCCTGTTAAGAAGTTAAACAAATCAAAATMTTATATTTCAGATTCTTCAAATAGCCACCCTTTGCCTTGACGACAGATTTGCACATGCTGGGAATTCTCTCAACCAGCTTCATGAGGTAGTCACCTGGAATGCATTTCAATTAACAGGTGTGCCTCTGGGTCTTCAAGTGCAGTCGCAAAAACCATCAAGCGCTATGATGAAACTGGCTCTCATGAGGACCGCCACAGGATTGGAAGACCCAGAGTAACCTCTGCTGCAGAGGATAAGTTCATTAGAGTTAACAGCACCTCAGAAATTGCAGCCCAAATAAATGCTTCACAGAGTTCAAGTAACAGACATCTCAACATCAACTGTTCAGAGGAGACTGTGTGAATCAGGCCTTCATGGTCGAATTGCTGCAAAGAAACCACTACTAAAGGACACCAATAAGAAGAAGAGACTTGCTTGGGCCAAGCATTCTGCAGCGCTACCCAATCCCATCTGGTTTGGGCTTAGTGGGACTTTCATTGGTTTTTCAACATGACGATGACCCAACACACCTCCAGGCTGTATAAGGGCTATTTTAGCAAGAAGGAGAGTGATGGAGTGCCGCAACAGATGACCTGGCCTCCACAGTCCCCTGATCTCAACCAAATCGAGATGGTTTGGGATGAGTTGGACCACTGAGTGAAGAAAAAGCAGCAAACAAGTGCCCAGCATATATGGGAAATCCTTCAAGACTATTGGAAAAGCATTCCAGGTGAAGCTGGTTGAGAGATTGCCAAGAGTGTGCAAAGCTGTCAATGWAAAGGCTGGCTATTTGAAGAATCTCAAATCTAAAATATATTTTGATTTGTTGAACACATTTTTGGTTACTACATGAATCCATATGTGTTATTTCAAAGTGTTGATGTCTTCACTTGTCACACCCTGGCCTTAGTATTCTTTGTTTTCTTTATTATTTTAGTTAGGTCAGGGTGTGACATGGGGAATGTTTGTGTTTTGTCTCGTTTTGGGTGGTTATATGGTAAAGGGGGTGTTGGGTTTAGTGTATGGGTTTGTGTTGAGTGAATGTTTCTAGGTATGTCTATGGTTGCCTGAGTGGTTCTCAATCAGACACAGATGTCTTTCATTTGTCTCTGATTGGGAGCCATATTTAAGGCAGCCATAGGCATCATGCGTTTGTGGGTAATTGTCTATGTGTAGTGTTTGTGTCAGCACTATTTGTCTATATAGCTTCACGGTCGTCAGTTTGTTATTTTGTTAATTTGTGTATAGTGTTCGTTTCGTGTTTTCTCTCTTCTAAATAAAAGAAGATGTATGTTTCACACGCTGCGCCTTGGTCCAATCTCTCACCGCAAGACGATCGTGACATCACTATTATTCTACAATGTAGAAAATGGTAAAATAATGAAAAACCTTTGAATGAGTAGGTGTTCTAAAACGATTGACAGGTAGTGTACATATATACTGCTATTAGAATTATTGAACCTTTATTTTAACTGGGTGTCAACACTGAGACCGAGGGTCTCATTTACAGGTGAGCCCTGTGTACACAATACACTTTGAGATACAATATACACATTCAAAAGTACACATCCATAAATATATGTTATAATAGACAAAATTACACAAAAAGCAAAAACACAATCATAAACAACAGAGTGACATGAGACATCCCATTGTAATGAGTTCTGCAAATTGTTCCAGCAGTGTTATGCATATGTTAGTGGTGTTACCCATTTGGGCTACTGTGTTCTACCACGGTACAGCTGTGTTAGTCAAAATGGACGTGGTATTCCTTTGCTGCAGCGCAGTGCACCACTGCTGCTGTAACGCAGACAGACACTCTCCTCTCCAGCCTCCTTCCTCCCTCTACCCTTCTCAGCCTGCAGTCTATCACATCATCATCACCATAATCGGTACAGTGTAAGGTGACCACAGTGACTGTCTGTACTGTGATGGATGGAATAAGGCCAGTGCAGACCGCGTATTCCTCCTCTCCTCTCTCTGTTCCCTCGTTCACGTAACAGGGTGATCTTGATGCCCGCCGGCCGACAGAGGATCTGAATGGATTGAGGAGCTGAGTGGGTGGAAATTATGAATGAATCAGCAGCCTTTCTTGCCTCTCTTTGCCTTATCTCCCTCCCTTGCGCTCTCTCTCTTTACCTTTCCCTCCCCCTTCCCTCTTCTTTCCCATCAGCTCAGTGTAGAGCGGTGTATTTGGCTGCCTTGCAGATTATGGGCCATAAGACGGTGTGTGTCACAGGGCGACCGGATGTTTCTGGCTGGCTTATGTCATYGCAACAGTAATGACCAACACCCCTCCCCCACATCTATCCTCTCATCTTTCCTTCCTCTGCCTCCATCACATCATCCCTCCATCAGGGAGGGAGAGAGATACAGCAGTGCCACCGCCGGGGAAGCTCAGGATTCACACGGTGTCAGCGTAATGTCAGCTGCAAGTCTGTGTATTTATCAGGGAATGGGCTGATGTTCATTGATGCATTCATTGAAGAAAATGTACCCATGGTGATGAGAAAGGGAGCATTATTTTGTGTAAACAAATTGCAAAGGTATGTACACAGAGATGGTCAGAAAATAATGTCTTATGTGTCTGTGAAATATCTTTGAATAGGCTCGTGTTCATTCCGAAAATATCAGCTGAGCGAGAAGTGAGAAAAGGAGGGAGCGAACGAAGAGAGATGTGAGGGAGGGGAGCGATGTAGAGGAGGGCAGAAATAGATTTTCAGTCTCTTCGATGCAATTTAAGTGAATGGGCCCACGTGTTCATTGACGAAAAACCAGACAGGAAAGAGTAAGAGCGACACCAGGAAGACTCAGGATAAACAGAGATCTACATTTCTGAATTCATGTGTTCATACTCTCATTAAAGAATCATCATAGAGACAGATGGAGAGAGAGATAMAGGCTTGCACGTTTGTGGTGATGTGGTTGAATAAGTGGGTGCAATTCCATTTTTCTTTGTAATTGCTTTATTAGGAAAAACACAGGGGTGGAAGATAGAAATGAGAAGAGAGAATGTGTAGAACTAGGGGGAAACAGACTTTCATCCTTATCCTCCTTCTTTCCTGCGCAATGCACATGGTCTTAAAATACATGGAGCACTATACATTGTAAGGTGTGTAAAACCATGAAAAACTAAATCCTGGGATATTTGTGGCTATAAATATACTTTGTATCACAGCTTTGGTAAATACTTGTCTGATTGGCTAGAAGGGCATTCTAGAATGGARWTTAAACCCAGATAACGAGACAGTACGCTCTACACATGCAGACCATACTTGCTACAAAGTTACAGAAAGCTAAACCAACAACCACACAAACCAAAATTGGATACAATGTAAGCACAGGTCCAAGGAGGAAAAACGTATCTAGTTAGCTAACACATATTTGTTTTTGCAGAGACATGTTTTTTTTGGCGCATCTGGTGACCTAACGTAGTGAATGATGAAAATTCATTTATTTTGTCCCTTCTGTTGCAGTCATGATGCATATGGCACTATGCTGTCAAATCCTCCAACATGTTTGTAGTTTGACCAGTTGTTTTCAGCAACTGGTATTTTTGAATTCGGTTGTCATATTGGAAGGTTTGTTAGCAACAAACTACAGTATTTAGCTAGCTTCTAGCTWAGTGTATGCAATGCAATCTCCTTSTAATGAACAGTGTCCAGTGTCCTGACTAGAAGGCAAACCTTTCTAGCTAAATAGGGCATTATCACTCATTGTTACGGCTGTATCCAAATGAATGTCAATAGAAAATATCTACTTTGCTGTTATTCTGGCTGCAGGTCGTGACTGGGTTAGCGGAAAAAACGCTGTTGTGACAAGACCTGGCAATAGACAAACAGAGAACACAGGTATAAATATACTGGGGATAATGGGGAAGATGGGCGACACCTGGAGGGGGGTGGAGACYAGCACAAAGACAGYTGAAACACACACCTACTAATTRAAGGCTTTTTCTTTATTTTTACTCTTTTCTACATTATAGAATAATAGTGAAGACAAACTATGAATCAACGCATATGMATTAATGTAGMAAGCAAAAAAGTGTTAAACAAATCAATATTTTATATTTGTGATTCTTCAAATTAGCCACTCTTTTCCTCGATGACCGCTTTGCACACTTGGCATTCTCTCAACCGACTTCATGAGGTAGTCACCTGGAATGCATTTTAATTAACATGTGTGCCTTGTTAAGTTAATTTGTGGAATTTCTTTGCATCTTAATGTGTTTGAGCCAATCAGTTGTGTTGTGACAAGGTATGGCTGGTATACAAAAGATAGCACGATTTGGTAAAAGACCAAGTCCATATTATGGCAAGAACAGCACAAATCAGCAAATAGAAATGACAGTCCATCATTACTTTAAGACATGAAGGTCAGTCAATGTGGAAAATCTCAAGAACTTTMAAAGTTTCTTCATGTGAAGTTTGCAAAAACGCTATCAAGCGCTATGATGAAACTGTCTCTCATGAGAAACACCACAGGAAAGGAAGACCCATAGTTACCTCTGCTGCAGAGGATAAGTTCATTAGAGTTAACAGCACCTCAGAAATTGCAGCCCAAATAAATGCTTCACGGAATTCAAGTAACAGACATCTCAACATCAACTGTTCAGAGGAGACTGCATGAATCAGGCCTTCATGGTCGATATTGCTGCAAAGAAACCACTACTAAAGTACACCAATAAAAATAAGAGACTTGCTTGGGCCAAGAAYCACGAGCAATGGACAATTGACCAGTGGAAATCTGTCCGTTGGTCTGATGACTCCAAATRTTTGATTTTTGTTTCCAACCGCCTTTCTTTGTGACACACAGATTAGGTGATTGGATGGTCTCTGCATGTGTAGTTCCCACCATGAAGCATGGAGGAGGTGTGATGGTGTGGGGGTGGTTTGCTGGTGAAACTGTCAGTGATTTATTTAGAATTCAAGGCACACTTAAGCAGCATGGCTACCACAGCATTCTGCAGCGATACGCCATCCCATCAGGTTTGGGCTCATCATTTGTTTTTCAACAGGACAATGACCCAACACACCTCCAGGCTGTGTAAGCACTATTTGACCAATAAGGAGAGTGATGGAGTGTTGCATTAGATGACCTGGCCTCCAKAATCACCCGACCTCAACCCAATTGAGATGGTTTGGGATGAGTTGGACCACCGATTGAAGGAAATGCAGCAAACAAGTTCTCAGCGTACAGTTGAAGTCAGAAGTTTACATACACCTTAGCCAAATACATTTAAACTCAGTTTTTKACAATTCCTGACATTTAATCCAAGTAAAAATGCCCTGTCTTAGGTCAGTTAGGATCACCACTTTATTTTAAGAATGTGAAATGTCAGAATAATAGTAGAGAAAATGATTTATTTCAGCTTTTATTTCTTTCATCACATTCCCAATTGGTCAAAAGTTGACAAACTTAATTAGTATTTGGTAGCATTGCTTATAAAATGTTTAAATTGGGTCAAACGTTTCCGGTAGCCTTCCACAAGCTTCCCACAATAAGTTGGGTGAATTTTGTCCCATTCCTCCTYACAGAGCTGGTGTAACTGAATCAGGTTTTTAGGCCTCCTTGCTCAAACCTGCTTTTTCAGCTCTGCCCACAAATGTTCTATGGGATTGAGGTTAGGGCTTTGTGATGGCCACTCCAATACATTGACTTTGTTGTCCTTAAACCATTTTGCCACAACTTTGGAAGTGTGCTTGGGGTCATTGTCCATTTAGAAGACCCATTTGCGACCAAGSTTTAACTTCCTGACTTATGTCTTAAGATGTTGCTTCAATATATCAACATAATTTTCCTCCCTCATGATGCCATGTATTTTGTGAAGTGCACCAGTCCTTCCTGCAGCAAAGCACCCCCACAACATGATGCTGCCACCCTCGTGCTTCATGGTTGGGATGGTGTTCTTTGGCTTGCAAACATCCCCCRTTTTCCTCCAAACATAACGATGGTCATTATTGCCAAAATGTTATATTTTTGTTTCATCAGACCAGAGGACATTTCACCAAAAAGTAGGATATTTTTCCCCATGTGCAGTTGCAAACRGTAGTCTGGRTTATTTATGACGGTTTTGGAGCAGTGGCTTCCTTCCTGAGCGGCCTTTCAGGTTATGTCGATATAGYACTCGTTTTACTGTGGATATAGATACTTTTGCACCTGTTTCCTTTGCTGTTGTTCTGGGATTGATTTGCACTTTTCATCCAAAGTATGTTCATCTCTAGGAGACAGAACGAGTCTCCTTCCTGAGCGGCATGACGGCTGCGTGGTCCCATGGTGTTTATACTTGCATACTATTGTTTGTACAGATGAACGTGGTACCTTCAGGTGTTTGGAAATTGCTTCCAAGGATGAACCAGACTTGTGGAGGCCTACAATTTRTTTTCTGAGGTCTTGGCTGATTTCTTTTGATTTTCCCATGATGTCCAGCAAAMATGCACTGAGTTTGAAGGTAAGCCTTGAAATACATCCACAGGTACACCTCCAATTGACTCAAATGACGTCAATTAGCCTATCAGAAGATTCTTCAGACATAATTTTCTGGAATTTTCCAAGCTGTTTAAAGGCACAGTCAACTTAGTGTATGTCAACTTCTGATCCACTGGAATTGTCATACAGTGAGTTATAAGTGAAATAATCAGTCATTTCTTGAAAAATTACTTTTGTCATGTAGATGTCCTGACTTGCCAAAACTATAGTTTGTTATCAAGAATTTTGTGGAGTGGTTGAAAAAATGTGTTTTAATGACTCCAACCTAAGTGTATGTAAACTTCCGACTTCAGCTGAATGTGGGAACTCCTTCAAGACTGTTGGAAAAGCATTCCAGGTGAAGCTGGTTGAGATAATGCCAAGAGTCTGCAAAGCTGTCATCAAGGCAAAGGGTGGCTACTTTGAAAAATCTAAAATATGATTTGTTTCACTTTTGGTTACTACATGATTCTCTACAGTATGTGMTATTTCATAGTTTTGATGTCTTCATTATTATTCTACAATGTAGAAAATAGTAAAAAATAAAGAAAAACCCTTGAATAAGTAAGTGTGTTCAAACTTTTGACTGGTACTGTATATGTAAAAATGAACAATTGCAAAGCATTCTGAGTATTATTCCAATGAGTCCTGCCCAAAACAATACACAGTGTGCTTTGCAGTTTATTTTGGTGTGTTCATTTTCACATTTAAATTAACATTTTGGTCATTTAGCAGACACACTTATACAGGGTGAGTTGCTCAGCTAAGGTAGTTAAGCAACAACAACACATGACAGTCATAGCAAATAAAAGGTTTTTGTAACCATTACTGAGAATGTTGTTGCTGTACACTAATTTACAAAATACAAGTACCTTACCTTAGCTGAGGTTATTTTGATACATTGATTTTTATGGTATTTTGTATCTGTATTTAGTCATTAGGCAGAACTACAGGATCCATTAGAGAAATTTTAATGGAGAGGATTTTGTTTTTTCTGTTTTCTTCGTCACATACCCATGGCTAATAGTAGGTAGCTGAAAGTTGGAAAGAAAGGGAGAAATAGAGAGACCAAGCACAGTGGTTATTGATTGTGTGTGTCTATTGACTGGGCTCTACATGGAGCAGGAAGCTGATTGACCTGATTTGTTGGAGTGGACTAATGGAGATGCACACACACATTTCTGCTGASAAACAAACATCTCGCCACAATATTTCAATCTACACAGCAAGGCAACTAAACCAACAACTGTACAAAGCAACACAGCCATKTATCCCTAACATATAGATTACATAACTACTCAGTAATGTACACAGTCTGCAAAGTATGTCTCAGAGCAGGTCTACACAAACTTTATGCACTATTTTCAGAAAATATGTTGTAAACCAATAACAGTTGCAGACCATGATGCCTGTAAGGCTGCATGTCCACAGGGGATCTGACATTCAATCACCTGACCCGTTACTTCTTGTGCAGACATACATGCACATGATATTGGCAGAAAGCTTAAATTCTTGTTAATTTGTTAATTTGTTAATTTAACTGCACTGTCCAATTTACAGTAGCTATTACAGTGAAAGAATAGTGTTTGAGGAGAGTGCACAATTGTGCAGTCTTGATACAACATTTTGAACAGAAATGCAATGGTTCATTGGATCAGTATTAAACTTTGCACATACACTGCTGCCATCTAGTGGCACCTGGGGTGGAATAATACATTATGGCCTTTCTCTTGCATTTCAAAGATGATGGTACAAAAAAAATACAAAATGTTTTTTTGTTCTTGGTATTATCTTTTACCAGATCTATTGTGGTATATTCTCCTACATTCCTTTCACATTTCCACAAATTTCAAAGTGTTTCCTTTCAAATGGTACCAAGAATATGCATATCCTTGCTTCAGGGCCTGAGCTACAGGCAGTTAGATTTGAGTATGTCAATTTAGGCGTAAATTAATCATACCTGTATAGGCTATCTGGGAATTCCAAGGCACGGAATTTTGCTGTGAACAAATGAAAATGGTTGCTTTCTCTTTGTTAGCTTAGCCTCTAATGCAAGGCTAGCTGTTCTTGTACAATAATATTAATGTCCCCTTCAATTTGGAAACTGGGGTTTACTACCACTGTAGTAAATGTTGGACTACGTTAGTCGCTTTCGTGAGCTTTCGTGAGCCTACACCAAGTCTGTGCTCTTGCAAAGGAAGCCCTGTGGTACGTCCAGGTTATGTACGGATTATCGAAAGGTTAATTCTGTCACAATGCCAGATTCGTTCCCGTTACCCAGACTGGACGACTGTATCGACACTATTGGTGCTGCTAAATATGTAACTAAGTTGGACCTCTTTAAAGGTTACTGGCAGGTGCCGTTAACCTTACGTGCTTCGGAGATTTCTGCCTTTGTGACCCCCGACAACTTCCTACAGTACTCAGTCATGGCTTTTGGGATGCGAAATGCACCAGCCCCTTTCCAACGACTGGTTAACTCCGTATTAGCTGGAGTTCCCAATTGTAGTGCATACCTTGATGATCTGGTGATTTATTCATCTGAGTGGTCAAATCATGTTGACTCTCTCAGGGTAGTATGTGAACGGTTGGCAGCTGCGTCTCTAACCCTGAACTTGGCAAAGTGCGAGTTTGGGAAGGCTACTGTTACCTATCTCGGCAAGGAGGTCGGCCGTGGACAGGTGCGCCCTGTTGATGCCAAGGTCTTGGCTATAACTGCATTTCCCGCACCTACCACCAGACGAGAGCTACGCCGCTTTTTAGGGATGGTTGGCTACTACCGTAGTTTCTGTCAAAATTTCTCTGCGGTAGTTGCTCCATTGACCGATTTGCTCAGTCCGGCTAGATCATTTGTCTGGTCCCCTGATTGTAAGATAGCTTTTGAATCTGCTAAAGCACTCTTGTGTAATACCCCTGTACTTGCTGCTCCGGATTTTGAGCAACCGTTTAAACTTGAGGTAGATGCTAGTGCCAGAGGTGCTGGTGCTGTTCTACTGCAGTAGGACAAGAGTGGAGTGGATCATTCCGTTTGTTATTTTTCTCGAAAGTTTAACAAATGTCAAACAAGTTATGCCACAATAGAACAGGAAGCTCTTGCTTTGTTGTTGGCTCTGCAGTACTTTGAGGTATACATTGGTTCCAGTGCCCTATCAGTGATTGTATATACTGACCACAACCCCTTAGTGTTTCTCCACCGCATGTACAATCAGAACCAGCGCCTAATGCGTTGGGCACTTATTGTACAGAATTATAATTTGGASATCCGCCACAAAAAGGGTTCTGAAAATGTATTGGCAGATGCTTTGTCACGTGTATAAAAATGATGATTTTTGGGACGTTTGTAAATGTGTTCGTAATCCCTAGGGTTGCTCTTTTAAGGGTGGGAGTGTTACGGATACAGGTATTCTGTGTGTATCCTGTGTATTTCTTTTCTCTCCTTCTCCCCTACTCACAGGTGACAATCATCATTCCCCAATCAGTCATCAATCAGTCGCTAATCAGAAGACACCTGCTCCTTTTCTCCTACCCAATCACATTCCCTTTCCCTTGGTTTAAAAACCCTGTCAGTTGTGTTCTCTAGAGCTCAATTCTCTTTGTCAATGCCATCTGTCTGTAGATCTCTTGTTTGGTTTGCAACTACATGTCACTTTGTCCCCACCTGTGAGTATTGGTTTTGTTATAGTGTTTGAGTGTTTCTTTGATAGTGGGAAAAGGGGGTAACCAGACAGGTCGCCCATGGGCATACACTACCCGTAGGTAAACTTTGTTAAATACACTAGTTACAACTGGGTGGACTACCCACTGTATTTTTGGTTAGTTAGTTAGCTGTTGGTGAAGTAGGCTAGTCTAGCTTAGGGGTGTTTGTGGATACTTATTATTTRTTTCCTTGGGTCCAGCTCAGCCCCTTTTCCTGCTCCCCCCATTACCGTGTGTTTGTAAATAAACCCTGAGTGTTTGACGGTAGATATTAGTTGTCGTGGTTATTTCGTTCTCACTCTTACTTTGTCACTACTATAATTTGCATGGGTTATGTTACGGGTCCCATTACCATCCCCCCTAGACTGTCGGGCCAAAGGGATTCGTAACAATTAGCTAACACACCGTGTCATTGGAACACATGAGTGATGGTTGTTGATAATTGGCCTCTGTAGATATTCCATTAAAAATCAGCCGTTTCAAGCTACAATAGTCATTTACAACATTAACAATGTCTACTCTGTATTTCTGATCAATTTGATGTTATTTTAATGGACCAAAAATTTGCTTTTCTTTCAAAAACAAGGACATTTCTAAGTGACCACAAACTTTTGAACGGTAGTGTAAATGCCAATGTACATTTTTACATTGCAAGTAGCCTTACTGGTAACTATACTTAARGTAGAAAAAACTGAACCAGAAAGGCAGTTAGCCAGGATGATTACAAGATGATAAGACATGAGAAAGGGGTTGTACTGTATATACTTATGACAAAATGTAAAATAGCTGTGGACCTAAAATAAAGTGTTGAATTACTATTTTTATTTTTCAGATTGATCGGGGCGCTTAGTGTACACACCTGGATTATTTTCATCCCCTGCCCCAACATTCAGTGGGGTCCGAAACAGCACATGTAAAGCCTGGAGTTTGTTAAACGGCATTGGCACATGGATTTGAGCTGGTGCTTTGGTC
Source organism: Salvelinus sp. IW2-2015 (assembly GCF_002910315.2). NCBI lineage: Eukaryota > Metazoa > Chordata > Actinopteri > Salmoniformes > Salmonidae > Salvelinus > Salvelinus sp. IW2-2015. Next base: position 43,169,631 of record NC_036866.1, read on the forward strand.
AGATGAATGAAAACAGAGCCACTCACACAAGTGGTGGGTTTGGRGACGAAATGAGAATGCATAAGCAGAAAAGACCCCCATAGCTACTGTCAAAAATTCTGGTGGATGTTTGGGGTTATGGGGCTATTTTGATAAGGTCAACAACATCATGAACTTATCATGAACCATATGCTGACACATGCACATTTGTGGCCTGCTGGAGGTCATTTTGCAGGGCTCTGGCAGTGCTCCTCCTTGCACAAAGGCGGAGGTAGCGGTCCTGCTGCTGGGTTGTTGCCCTCCTACGGCCTCCTCCACGTCTCCTGATGTACTGGCCTGTCTCCTGGTAGCGCCTCCATGCTCTGGACACTACGCTGACAGACACAGCAAACCTTTTTGCCACAGCTCGCATTGATGTGCCATCCTGGATGAGCTGCACTACCTGAGCCACTTGTGTGGGTTGTAGACTCCGTCTCATGCTACCACTAGAGTGAAAGCACCGCCAGCATTCAAAAGTGACCAAAACATCAGCCAGGAAGCATAGGAACTGAGAAGTGGTCTGTGGTCACCACCTGCAGAACCACRCCTTTATTGGGGGTGTCTTGCTAATTGCCTATAATTTACACCTTTTGTCTATTCCATTTGCACAACAGCATGTGAAATGTATTGTCAATCAGTGTTGCTTCCTAAGTGGACAGTTTGATTTCACAGAAGTGTGATTGACTTGGAGTTACATTGTGTTGTTTAAGTGTTCCCTTTATTTTTTTGAGCAGTGTATATATATACACCTGTTCTGAAAGGCCCCAGAGTCTGCAACACCACTAAGCAAGTGGCACCACCAAGCAAGCGGCACAATGAAGACCAAGGAGCTCTCCAAACAGGTCAGAGACAAAGTTGTGGAGAAGTACAGATCAGGGTTGGGTTATAAAAAAATATCAGAAACTTTGAACATCCCACGGAGCACCATTAAATCCATTATTAAAAAATGGAAAGAATATGGCACCACAACAAACCTGCCAAGAATGGGCCACCCACCAAAACTCACGGACCAGGCAAGAAGGGAATTAATCAGAGAGGCAACAATGAGACCAAAGATAACCCTGATGGAGCTACAAAGCTCCACGGCGGAGATTGGAGTATCTGTCCATAGGACCACTCCAAGCCGTACACTCCACTAAGCTGGGTTTTACGGAAGAGTGTCCAGAAAAAAATAAGCAAACACGTTTGGCGTTCYCCAAAAGGCATGTGGGAGACTCCCCAAACATATGGAAGAAGGTACTCTGGTCAGATGAGACAAATTGAGCTTTATGGCCATCAAGAAAAACACTATGTCTGGCGCAAACCCAACACTTCTCATCACCCCGAGATCATCATCTCCACAGTGAAGCATGGTGGTGGCAGCATCATGCTGTGGGGATGTTTTTCATCAGCAGGGACTGGGAAACTGGTTAGAATTGAAGGAATGATGGATGACGCTAAATACAGGGAAGTTCTTGAGGGAAACCTGTTTCAGAGGTTCACCTTCCAGCAGGACAATGACCCTAAGTATACTGCTGAAGCAACATTCGAGTGGTTTAAGGGGAAACATTTAAATGTCTTGGAATGGCCTAGTCAAAGCCCAGACCTCAATCCAATTGAGAATCTGTGGTTTGACTTAAAGATTGCTGTACACCAGCGAAACCCATCCAATTTGAAGGAGCTTGTCTTGAAGAATGGGCAAAAATCCCAGTGGCTAGATGTGCCAAGTTTATAGAGACATACCCCTAGAGACTTGCAGCTGTAATTACTGCAAAAGGTGGCTCTACAAAGAAATGACTTTTGGGGGGGGGTTGAATAGTTTTTTTGTCTTATTTCTTGTCTGTTAAACAATAAAACATATTTTGCATCTTCAAAGTGGTAGGCATGTTGTGTAAATCAAATGATACAACCCCCCCAAAAATCCATTTGAATTCCAGGTTGAAAGGCAACAAAATAGGAAAAATGCCAAGGGGGGTGAATACTTCACAAGCCTCTTATTAAGAGTGGTGTAAATAAACTTGTGTAAGGGTTGCGAAACTGGTGGCAGTGAAGTCAGACGCATGAGAGCAGAAATAGGTAATAGGCGGAACAGTTTAATTTCAAAACCAACGGCAATAAAAAAAATAACCTACATAGGTACAAAACCCGACGCGCACCAGTCACAGTGCACAAGCACTTACAAACAATTCCACACAAGGACATGGGGGGAACAGAGGGTTAAATACACAACACTTAATGAGGGAAATGGAAACCAGGTGTGTAGGAAAACAAGACAAAACAAATGGAAAATGAAATGTGGATCGACGATGGCTAGAAGACTGGTGAGGCCGACCGCCGAACACCGCCCGAACAAGGAGAGGAAACAACTTCGGTGGAAGTCGTGACATCTTGTTGATGGTGGGAATGGCTTCTTTCATTATTGATATTTATTCATCATGATCAATTACTTGATTGCACAACAAACTGCTTTAAACTATTTTAGATTTTTTTTTTTTCTTCAAACATGCTTAGAACATTGTGTAAAAGTATCATAAAGTCTAAATGTTTTGAATTACCCACAACCATCTAAAAACAGAGCCTGCCTACTACTTTATTTTAAATAAAGATGTAAAACAACATTTAATAAATATTTGATTGACTTTAAAATATTAATTAATGATAACTTGTAAAAACTCAAACTTTACATTACACAAATAAATAAAGTAATATTTACTCAATAACTTTGTTAACGGCACTCAAAAACATTAAGTGATAAGAAATCTTATTGTCATATGAGTTAGTACCACTTTTTTATGATTTGATTCTACTGTCAGACCTCAGGATAAGACCCAAACGCAGACAGTTCGACGTAACAAAAGTTTATTACAAAAACAGTGGGCAGGAAAATGACAGGAAGAGGTCAGTAATCCAGAGCAGTGTCACAAGGTACAGAACGGCAGGCAGGCTCAGGGTCAGGGCAGGCAGAATGGTCAAAACCGGGAAGACTAGAGTGAAAAACAGGAGTACGYGAACAACAGAAAACACAGGTATTAATGCGCAGGGGATAATGGGGAAAACGGCGACACCTGGAGGGGGGTGGAGACAAGCACAAGACAGGTGAAACAGACCAGGTTGTGACATCTACTGACCGTTGGAGATGTTCGAGTAGCCACTACTCAATTTCTGTAGCCCTTTCCTGCAGTCAATGACCAAAAGCACCCTCTTTGGCCTCGTGTGGAATGTTATTAATATTTTTCATTATTAATATATATTTTTTTGTACAACGAAAAAAAACCTTTTTTATATATATTTCCATCTTCTGTGATGCAAACTCAAAATGTAATACATTTCAACTCTATCTGTCATGGTACAGGTGTGTTGTTTTTTTAATAAGCCCATAACCATGTGTGTGAGGTTGAAACAAAAGTATACAAGTAGATTTGTTTAAGACTACCAAGAATCACTCTGTGTGATACTGATTTTGCCAACTGCAGTAAAAGATGAATGACTTAGGCAGTTACTTTTTACATTGTAACATTAAGGCTTGGGCCTGTATTCACAAAGCCACTCAGAGTAGGAGTGCTGATCTAGGATCAGTGTTGCCTTTAATATCATAATGAATATGATTGGCCTATATGGACAGGAGGGATCTGATACTAGATCAGCAACCCTACTCTGATACACTTTGTGGATATGGGCCCAGGTATCACACCCTAATATATTCCAATCTAAATCAGCTAAAATCAATTGATCAAAATCAAATAATTCAGTTTATTTATATTGTCTTTGTAATCTATCAAATATTATGTATGTTGATTTACTTTTTGTAAATTCCACCAACTACTGTAGCTGCAGTAAAACAACATGACTGTGTTGAAAGGTTGTACATATGCTGAAATATCAAGGAAACTGGGATGACTGCACCAATTGTTGGCTGGAGGGCTTTTATAGAAAAGTAAAACACTGTGTGGCATAATACAGCTACTGTATCTCTACTGCAATATTTCCAACGATTACTTTGTTGCTGCATTTTGACCAGATAAATACTTTGATGTCAATTAATAACTAATGATCAAAATCTCAAAGATTATAAATGTAAGAAATAAATTAAAACCATGACAGGAGTCCATGGCAGTCTGGAGATAATGTTTTGAATTAAGGCTTGGAATGTCTTCTGATTTTCCTACAACAAGTGGGCGGTGAATTTGGATCAACAGGAAGTGATCTTGTCTTTTGACATCAGCTTTTGTCCAAAAAATGTCCATAATAATGTGCCCATATATAGTTGTTGAACAGTTGGTTTTGTTTGGAAGGTGGCAATGTAGTAACTGATTGCCAAAATTCTGATAACCTTCCCTAGGTTATCAAATCCTGGTTTGAGGATTCCAGATTCCCTGCTTACTCCCTCCTGATTCTGAGAATCTTTCAACCGAGATTTCTGGAAAAGCTAGGAATTTTTGAGAAAGTTATGCAATCATTTTTGCAATCCTGGGAAGGAGGTACTAGTGGGGGGGCATATGGTTCTGATTCGGGTTTAGGGGGTCATCATGTTCTGTGTCATGATGTACAGTACACAGCCACATGCAGTGAGAAGCTACACATGGTGATCCACATTTAAAGAAAGGTGGAAGGAAGATCCAGTAGATGGCAGCAAAATGATAGCAAATAGCAGCCTGAGCACATATCACTGAACCAGCTGTGGAATAAGTCAACCTTTTGTGACTTAAACAAGCAAAGACACTGTTCTCTGATTTGGAACCAGGCTTCCACAGCAAAATAAGCTGAAATGCACCACTTTCATTCATCTGCTTGCTCTGCCCTCATATTTAGCTTGACATCGAAGTGTTTTACACCTATCTTGGGCCACAAGTAGAACAATTTGACATAACATGAATGCAGCTGTTTAACATTAAAAAAACATCCGCCAAGCAAAAACCTGATTAAAAAATWAATTTATAAGGATGCTGTAAGTACAGAAATTGTTTGCTCAGTTGGAAATAAATATCCAAKTAGTCAGTGACCACTGTGTGGAGTTTGTGACAGCAACTATGTGAGCTTATTACAGTATTATAGACACTATTTCCTATGATCTATGCAGAAAAACCCCTTACCTTCAAACAACTCGTGTGTCTTGTCATAGAGTGAAGCAGGTTTGTGAGAGTCTCAGCTTTTAAAATATGGGTCATAATAGTTTGTAGCTCAAACTGGTCAGACTTCACATACGTTTTTGGGAAAATAACAATTTTCAGTATGGTCTCACAAACACTGCTATACCTCAGCCCCTGTTAATAACATATACTAATGGTTGGTATAAGCGGATGCAAAATAAACAGCCAAATCCAATGCAACAGCAGTCTCAAACACACCATTTTTTGAAAAGGGGTTAGAAGTCCAAAATGTGCCACCGTTACTGTGGGACTCAAGAGGTTAAAGGCATTGAGTGGATTTGAATGCTTTTTGTGACAGTTATAGGATTGCTGTACATGTTGAAGCTTGCTATCCATACCTGCTTTAATTTCCCCAATACCTGGTTCTTTTCCAACTCTTTACAGTGAAAACATTGTATTCATACTCATACCACACATTTCATATGTATCATTCACCTCGATGACAGATTAGGTGTCATGATGAAGGTAATGATACGTTAGGAAATGGAATAGCTGCCCGCATTTTATCATTAGTTACATAAGATATGTAAAATACACAGGTGTGTGTAGACACAACTAAGGAATTCTGAATATAAGTTTCATCATGTGTGTGTCTCTAGATTGCAAGTGATATCTATAGCTGGGTCGTTCCATGAAATGAGTGCCTTCTGCATCCCTTTGATATTTTAAGTAGAAATGTACACACATCTAGAGTTAAAAGCTTGTTATAGTAAATGAAATTCCCTTGAATATACACCACATTGAGAATTAAATTAATACATTTTTTTTTTTAAATGAATAAATCCTTACTAAATTGCCAAAATTCTGCATTTCGACATGTCCCTCTGTGCATCCTCTTCTAGGAAGATTTAACCCACTTAATCCCAACATTTAAGTTTTCATCATTGTAAATCAGAGTTATTTTGTTGACTTGACAAAGTCATTTCTGAAAATTCATGTTATTAGTGATTCATTTTAAATTCAAAAATAAAACTGCCCCTCAATTTAAGGTCAACCCAGTTAAGTGAACTTTTTCAAAAGAAACGCTGAATATCTAATAGTCAAATAATAGTGTAACAGCAGGTGAGCTGGTTTGACTKTTTTTGAAAAATTTCTGGTGTTTTGTGGTGGAAAACTGAGCGGGTTGAGCATAACACATCAACCCTGTTAATGTTTTAACAATTACATTTTTTGGGTGAAGCTTGCATTCAATTGCCCTACCTGTTTCACATATCAACTTTCCATTCCCCCTGTTACCTGGTCATTCAGGTTGTTATTGGGAGAGTCAAGTCTAGCAGTTTTACCCACAGCAGGGGATTCAAGTCTGTTTTGATCATGCGGACTGGGACATGTTACGGGTTGCCTCTGAGAATAACATTGACATATACACTGGCTGAATTAATCAGGAAGTGTACAGTGGATGTTGTTCCCACTGTGACGATTAAAACCTACACTACCGGTCAAAAGAGTTAGAACACCTGCTCATTCAAGGGTTTTTCTTAGTTTTTACTATTTTCTAATTTGAAGAATAATAGTTAAGACATCAAAACTATGAAATAATGCATATGGAATCAAAAAGTGTAAAATCAAAATATATTTTATATTTGAGATTCTTCAAATAGCCAAGCAAGCTATGCCTTGACAGCTTTGCACACTTGTCATTCTCTCAACCGCCTTCACCTGGAATGCATTTCCAACAGTTTTGAAGGAGTTCTWACATATCCTGAGGACTTGTTGGCTGCTTTTCCTTCACTCTGCGGTATGACTCATCCCAAACCATCTCAATTTGGTTGAGGTCATGGGATTGTGGAGGCCAGGTCATCTGATGCAGCACTCCACCACTCTCCTTCCTGGTCAAATAGCCATTACACAGCCTGGAGGTGGTCATTGTCCTGTTGAAAAACAAATGATAGTCCCACTAAGCCGAAACCAGATGGTATGGCGTATCGCTGGAGAATGCAGTGGTAGCCATGCTGGTTAAGTGTGCKTTGAATTCTAAATAAATCACAGACAGTGTCACCAGCAAGCACCCCAACACCATAACACCTCCTCCTCCATGCTTTACGGTGGAAAATACACGTGCAGAGATCATCCGCTCACCCACACCGCGTCTCACAAAGACACGGCGGTTGGAACCAAAAATCTCCAATTTGGACTCCAGAACAAAGGACACATTTCCACTGGTCTAGTGTACGTTGCTTGTGTTTCTTGGCACAAGCAAGTCTCTTCTTCTTATTGGTGTCCTTTAGTAGTGGTTTCTTTGCAGCAATTCGACCACGAAGGCCTGATTCACGCAGTCTCCTCTGAACAGTTGATGTTGAGATGTGTCTGTTACTTGAAGTCTGTGAAGCATTTATTTTGGCTGCAATTTCTGAGGCTGGTAACTCTAATGAACTTATCCTCTGCAGCAGAGGTAACTCGGGGTCTTCCTTTCCTGTGGCGGTCCTCATGAGACCCAGTTTCATCATAGCGCTTGAAGGTTTTTGCGACTGCACTTGAAGAAACTTTGAAAGTTCTTGAAATGTTCCGTGTTGACTGACCTTCATGTCTTAAAGTAATGGTGGACTGTCGTTTCTCTTTGCTTATTTGAGCTGTTCTTGCCATAATATATACTTGGTATTTTACAAAACAGGGCTATTTTCTGTATACCTTGTCACAACACAACTGATTGGCCCAAACACATTTAAAAGGAAATAAATTCCACAAATGAACTTTTTAACTTCTTATTGCTGCAGAGCAGTATTGATTAGCTTGGATGAAAAGGTGCCCAGAGGTGCCCAGAGTAAACTGCCTGCTCCTCAGTCCCAGTTGCTAATATATGCATATTATTATTAGTATTGGATAGAAAACACTCTGAAGTTTCTAAAACTGTTTGAATGATGTCTGTGAGTATGGCAGGCAAAAACCTAAGAAAGAAATCCAACCAGGAAGTGGGAAATCTGAGGTTTGTAGGTTTTCAACTCTTGACCTATCGAATACACAGTGGGATATGGGTCTGGTTGCACTTCCTACGGCTTCCACTAGATGTCAACAGTCTTTAGAACCTTGTCTGATGCTTCTACTGTGAAGTGGGGCCGAAGGAGAGGGGATTGAGTAAGGTCTATCATAAGCTGACCATGCGCGTTCATGTGAGAGCGAGCTCTGTTCTATCGCATTTCTGAAGACAAAGGAATTCTCCGGTTGGAACATTATTGAAGATTTATGTTAAATTGTGTCTTGTATATAATATTGTCCACAGTATGGTCACCATGTACTTTAGTAACTACTTTAATTTGGTTTGGGATAACAATAACTATTCCACTAGAAGGAGTGAAACTGAAGTTATTCCTTTTAGATTTAATAGTGGTATGGGAAATACACTTTTTTGTACTCAGATGCAATTCTTTGGAATAGTCTTCCAAAGAATGTGAAACTAATAACCTCTATAGGTAGTTTCAAGTTCTCACTGAAAAAAATTGCTGAATAGTAGCATCTCAAAAGAGCAAAAGTTTACAGTGGGGCAAAAAAGTATTTAGTCAGCCACCATGTGAGCAGTAGTGTCTCCCACTTAAAAGATGAGAGAGGCCTGTAATTTTCATCATAGGTACACTTCAACATATGACAGCAAAAATGAGAAAATAAATCAGAAAATCACATTGTAGGTATTTTTTATGAATTTATTTGCAAATTATGGTGGAAAATAAGTATCTGGTCAATAACAAAAGTTTCTCAATACTTTGTTTTTACCCTTTGTTGGCAATGACAGAGGTCAAACAGTTTTCTGTAAGTCTTCACAAGGTTTTCACACACTGTTGCTGGTATTTTGGCCCATTCCTCCATGCAGATCTCCTCTAGAGCCAGTGATGTAGAAGGACACGAGTGCACTGTCTAGCCTCTCAAGTATTTGTATGAGGTGACTACCTCAAGCTTAAACCTCAAAGGTAGTAATAACACTCTGTGGGAGGAGTGGGGCATTCTTCTTGCCAAACAACATGACCATTGTTTTGGATGATGCTCATAAGCAAGGACCGGGTAAGGGTACGAGAAGCTGTTGGACACTAAGAAAGCTTTGTTCTAGTAGCATTTAAGACAACTTCCGTGGAGGGGGCCAGCTGAGTAAAAGACTGTATCATCTGCATATAAATGGATGAGAGCGCTTCCTATGCCTGGGCTATGTTGTTGATGTAAATTGAGAAGAGTGTGGGGCCTAGGATCGAGCCTTGGGGTACTCCCTTGGTGGCAGGTAGTGGCTGAGACAGCAGATTTTCTGATTTTATACACTGCACTCTTGAGAGAGGTAGTTATCAAACCAGC
>NC_036866.1:43179691-43182288 GCF_002910315.2 Salvelinus sp. IW2-2015
CCAAAGACCCCTCAGAGACACCAATACTCTTTAGCCGGCCCACAAGAATGGAATGGTCTACCGTATCAAAAGCTTTGGCCAAGTCAATAAAAATAGCACAATACGGCTTAGAATCAAGGGCAATGGTGACATCATTTAAGGTTGCAGTGACACATCCATAACCTGAGCGGTAACCAGATTGCATACCCGAGAGAATACTATAGACATCAAGAAAGACAGTCAGTTGATTATTGACAAGTTTTTCCAACACTTTGATGAACAGGGTAAAATAGAAATATGCCTATAACAGTTAGGATCAGCTTGATCTCCCCTTTAAATAAAGGAAGAACCGTTGGCTGCCTTCCAAGCAATGGGAACCTCCCCAGAAAGGAGAGAGGTTAAAAGGTTAGAGATAGGCTTGGCGATGATAGGGTCAGAAACCTTAAAAAATAAAGGGTCTAAACCACCTGACCCAGATGTTTTTTCGGGGTCAAGTTTAAGGAAGTGTGCTTTGAATACTGATGTTAACCTTTCTGGTTATAACCTTTTTCGTCAAGACAGATCTTCCAAAAGGTGGGGAAGTGGCACTCTTTACCAAGGATCACCTTCAGTGCTCAGTTGTCTCCACCAAAGTCTGTCCCCAACAATTTGATTTGCTGGTTTTAAGCATTAAACTTTCATATCGCTCTTTGTTGCTGGGTGCTATTGTCCTCCATCAGCACCGGTCTCTGCCCTAAGCTCTCTCCTGGCCCCTTACACTAAGTCTGAATTTGTCCTGCTTGGTGACCTAAACTGGGACATGCTTAAACCACCTGACCAAGTCCTAAAGCAATGGGACTCCATAAATCTTTCACAGATTATTACCAATCCCACAAGGTATGACTCCAAACACCCAGAAAAGGCTACTCTCCTCGATGTTATCCTCACAAATAATCCTGCTAGGTGTCAGTCTGGTGTTTTTTGTAATGACCTTAGTGATCACTGTTTTACAGCCTGTGTTCGTAATGGCTGCTCAGTGAAACAACCTATCCTGATTTGTCATAGAGGCTTGCTATAAAACTTTAATGAGCACATGAACTGGCCTCTGTAAAATGGTATAYAATCAGCTTGATCCCCTCTGTTGAAGACGCTTGGAACTTCTTTTTTGATATTTTCAGTGGTATTGTTAACAAACACGCCCCCATAAAGAAAATGAGAAWTAAAAACAGGTTCAGCTCCTGGTTCGACCGTGATCTTGCAGAGTTACTCCACTTCAAGAATTGCATTTGGCAAAAGGCTTGGCACACGCATAAGCAGGCTGACTGGCTATCGTTCAGGCAAATGAGAAATAAGTGCACTCAGGCTATCCAGAAGGCCAAAGTTAGTTACTTTAAGGAGCAGTTCCCTCTCTGTGGGTCTAACCCCAAGAAGTTCTGGGGAAACGGTTAAAGACCTGGAAAATAAACCCTCCTCCTCACAGCTGCCCATGTCCCTTAATGTTGATGATGTGGTTGTTACTGACAAGAAACACATGGCTGAGCTCTTTAAGAGGTTAACCTTTTCTCAATGGGGGGGGGGGGGGCGCAATTTCCACTTTGTAAAAAATCATTCCCAAATTAAACTGCCTCGTACTCAATTCTTGCTCGACAATATGCATATTATTATTACTATTGGATAGAAAACACTCTCTAGTTTCTAAACCGTTTGAATTATATCTGTGAGTAAAACAGAACTCATTTTGCAGCAACACTTCCTGTCAGGAAGTGAGAAATCTGAAATCGAGGGCTCTGTTCCAGGGTCAGTTTATTAATTTGCATGGAATCATGGGTCTACATGCATGCATACGCCTTCCACTAGATGTCAGTAGGCAGTGAGAGTTGGAATGGGGTGTCTAGCTAGATCTGAGGCGAACAAGAACGTCTTGGAACGGAGGGTCTGGTCTTTTCACCGTTTGGCATGACGCAAGAGGGACCTCTGCATTGCGTTCAGAAAAGCTTTCATTTTAGAAGTTAGATATATCCGGCTCTGATTTTATTTGATATATTGTGTTAAAAACATCATAAGGTAGTTATTTTAAACCGAGTTATATCAGTTTATATCAGTATATTGCGATTTTCGGTATTTCCTTTGTTATGCGTTATTGTGAGTTGGACACTTCCGTGCCGCATGGCCATCTTTGTTAGCTAAATCGACAGATGAAGACGACATTCTAACAACCAAACAACGATTATTCTGGAAAAAGGACACCTTGTACAAGATTCTGATGGAAGCTCATCAAATTTTAGGAACCATTTTGATATTATTTCGTATTTCTGTCAAATGTTAGACTATATTCCGCCAGATTTCGGGCGCTGTCTCGCTATAACGTAAGCTGTATGTCGTAATAAGGTTATTTAAAAAAATCTAACACAGCGGTTGCATTAAGAACTAGTGTATCTTTCATTTGCTGTCCAACCTGTATTTTTTAGTAAAGTATTGATTATTTATTTGATTAGATGATGTGAGTGTCAGAAATATATCCGGATTATTTTGTGCTGTTTGGCTAGTATTCACATTGTTCAACCACGAATTGTACCGCTAAATATGCACATTTTCGAACAAACCATATATGTATTGTGTAATATGATGTTATAGGACTA
>NC_036866.1:43184346-43193164 GCF_002910315.2 Salvelinus sp. IW2-2015
TTTTCCAGCAAACTTCCTGTCAGGAAGTGAGAAATCTGAAATCGAGGGCTCTGTTCCAGGGTCAGTTTATTAATTTGCATGGAATCATGGGTCTACATGCACTGCATACGCTTCCACTAGATGTCAGTAGGCAGTGAGAGTTGGAATGGGGTGTCTAGCTAGATCTGAGGCGAACAAGAACGTCTTGGAACGGAGGGTCTGGTCTTTTCACCGTTTGGCATGACGCAAGAGGGACCTCTGCATTGCGTTCAGAAAAGCTTTCATTTTAGAAGTTAGATATATCGGACTGATTTATTTGATATATGTGTTAAAAACATCATAAGGTAGTTATTTAAAACCGAGTTATATCAGTTTATATCAGTATATTGCGATTTTCGGTATTTCCTTTGTTATGCGTTATTGTGAGTTGGACACTTCCGTGCCGCATGGCCATCTTTGTTAGCTAATCGACAGATGAAGACGACATTCTACAACCAAACAACGATTATTCTGGAAAAAGGACACCTTGTACAAGATTCTGATGGAAGCTCATCAAATTTAGGAACCATTTATGATATTATTTCGTATTTCTGTCAAATGTTAGACTATATTCCGCCAGATTCGGGCGCTGTCTCGCTATAACGTAAGCTGTATGTCGTAATAAGGTATTTAAAAAATCTTAACACAGCGGTTGCATTAAGAACTAGTGTATCTTTATTTGCTGTCCAACCTGTATTTTTTAGTAAAGTATATGATTATTTATTTGATTAGATGATGTGAGTGTCAGAAATATATCCGGATTATTTTGTGGCTGTTTGGCTAGTATTCACATTGTTCAACCACGAATTGTACCGCTAAATATGCACATTTTCGAACAACCATAACAGTGGGGAGAAAAGTATTTGATACGACTGCCGATTTTGCAAGTTTTCCTAATTACAAAGCATGTAGAGGTTGTAATCTTTATCATAGGTACACTTTCAACTGTGAGAGACGGATCTAAAAACAAAAATCCAGAAAATCACATTGTATGAATTTTTAAGTAATTAATTTCGCATTTTTATGAATAGTATTTATCACCCCTACCAACCATAGAATTCCGGCCTCAAGACCTGTTAGTTCTTTCTTTAAGAAGCCCTCCTGTTCTTCATCATTACCTGTATTAACTGCAACTGTTTGAAGCTCGTTACCTTATTAAAAGACACTGTCCACACACTCAATTCATAACAGCATCCAACTCCACAATGTCCAAGACCAGAGAGAGCTGTGTAGGACATCAGGGATACATTGTAGACCTGCACAAGGCTGGGCGATGGCGTACAGGAACAGATAGGCAGCAGCTTTGGTGAAAGCAACAACTGTTGGCGCAATTATTAGAAAAATGAAGAGTTTCACGTGACGGTCAATCCACCCTCGGTCTGGGGCCCATGCGAAATTCACCCTCGTGGGGCATAATGATACATGGAAGGTGAGGGATCAGCCCAGACCTACACGGCAGGACCTGGTCAAGGACCTGAAGAGAGCTGGGACCACAGTCTCAAAGAAAACCATTAGTAAACACAATACCATGCCTCATGGATTAACATCTGCAGGCGCAGCGCAAGACCCTGCTCAAGCCAGCCATGTCCAGGCACGGTCTGACGTTTGCCAATGACATCTGGATGATCCAGAGGAGGAATGGGAGAAGGTATTGGTCGGATGGAGACAAATAGAGCTTTTGGTCTAAAACTTCCATACGCCGTGTTTGGAGGAAGAGAAGGATGAGTACAACCAAGAACAACATCCCAACACGTAAGCATGGAGGGTGGAACATCATTCTTTGGGATTGCTTTTCTGCAAAGGCGAAGGACGACTGCACCGTATTGAGGGGAAGGATGGATGGGCATGTATCGCGACTATTTGGGCACAACCTCCTTCCCTCAGTAAGAGCATTGAGAGATGGGTCGTGGCTGGTTCTCCAGCATCGACCAAACGACCAAACACAAGCAGGGCAACTAAGAAGTGGCTCGTAAGAAGCATCTCAAGGTCCTGGAGGGCCTAGCCAGTCTCACAGAACCTGAACCCAAGTAGAAAATCTTTGGAGGGAGCTGAAAGTTCCGTATTGGGCCCAGCGACGCCCGAAACCTGGAAGAGACTGGAAAGGTCTGTATGGAGAGATGGGCCAAAATCCTGCTCAAGTGTGTGCAACCTGGTCAAGAACTACAGAAGTTTATGATCTTCTGTAATTGCAACAAATGTTCGTGTACACAACTATTAAGTTGTGCTTTTCTGATGTATCAAATACTTATGTCTGACAATAATGCCAAATTACTTATACTTAAAAAATCATTACAATGTGATTTTCTGGATTTTTGTTTTAGATTCCCGTCTCTTCAAGTTGAAGTTACTATGATAAAAATTTATCAGACCTCTACATGCTTTGTAAGTAGGAAAACCTGCAAAATCGGCAGTGTATCAAATACTTGTTCTCCCCACTGTATGTATTGTGTAAATATGATTTAAGGACTGTCATCTGATGAAGTTGAGGAAGGTTAGTGAAAAAATTAATATCTTTTGCTGGTTTATTCGCTATCGCTAACGTGCCTTGAATGAATGCGGTTGTGTGGTAGGCTATTGTATAGCTAATATAATGCTATATTGTGTTTTCGCTGTAAAAACTTAAAAAATCTGAAATATTGGCTGGATTCACAAGATGTTTGTCTTTCATTTGCTGTACACCCATTTATTTTCATAAATGTTTTATGATGAGTATTTAGGTATTTCACGTTGGTTTCTGTAGTTATTCTAGCTGCTTTGGTGAGACTGTGGATGGTGGCTGCAATGTAAAACTATGATTTATACCTGAAATATGCACATTTTCGAACAAAACATATGCTATACAATAAATATGTTATCAGACTGTCATCTGATGAAGTTGTTTCTTGGTTAGTGACTATTTATATCTTTATTTGGTCGAATTTGTGAAAAGCTACCTATGCAGAACATTTTTTTTGAAATATGCGGTTGGGTCTTTTGCTATCGTGGTTAGCTAATAGAAATACATATTGTGTTTCCCTGTAAAACATTTAAAAATCGGAAATGATGGCTGGATTCACAAGATGTGTATCTTTCATCTGGTGTCTTGGACTTGTATTTCAGATATATTAGATCTAGTATTTACTTGTGGCGCTATGCTAGGCTATGCTAGTCAGCTTTTTTACTGATGAGGGTCCCGGATCCGGGATGGATACCAAGTAGAAGTTAACCCACATCTCAATAATTACACATCTGGATTGGAGCTGTGACCCACACTTTCAATTGATCCATTTGATAATAAGCTTCTATTATTAACGTGAAGAAAGCCCAGGCTTTTACGAGAGCAGAAAACAGTGAAGCAGATAGAGCACAGAATTGGGGTTAGCAACTGTAGATGGGCAGGGTGTACATGCACATTTCCAGATAACATCAACAGTAATACAATCAAGGCACGGGCAGGACAGGGAGCTCTGCAGTGCTGATTTATGACATCTGAATGTACATCAGAAGCAGGCAGAGGTGGTTAGAATAGGATGGAGCCAAAAGTCTGTGTAACCAATAGAGAGTCCTGAGTGTGGGAACAAACAGTCTGTCCCACGGTTGCGTAAACAAAGTTTTTAGTCAGCAAAGTATGCAGGATCATGAGGTAAATAGCAAAAAGCTCAGAAAAAAATGTAATATACACTGCTCAAAAAAATAAAGGGAACACTTAAACAACACAATGTAACTCCAATCAATTACACTTCTGTGAAATCAAACTGTCCACTTAGGAAGCAACACTGATTGACAATAAATCACATGCTGTTGTGCAAATGGAATAGACAAAAGGTGAAATTATAGGCAATTAGCAAGACACCCCAATAAAGGAGTGATTCTGCAGGTGGTGACCACAGACCACTTCTCAGTTCCTATGCTTCCTGGCTGATGTTTGGTCACTTTTGAAATGCTGGCGGTGCTTTCACTCTAGTGGTAGCATGAGACGGAGTCTACAACCCACACAAGTGGCTCAGGTAGTGCAGCTCATCCAGGATGGCACATCAATGTGAGCTGTGGTAAGAAGGTTTGCTGTGTCTGTCAGCGTAGTGTCCAGAGCATGGAGGCGCTACCAGGAGACAGGCCAGTACATCAGGAGACGTGGAGGAGGCCGTAGGAGGGCAACAACCCAGCAGCAGGACCGCTACCTAAGTGGACAGTTTGATTTCACAGAAGTGTGATTGACTTGGAGTTACATTGTGTTGTTTAAGTGTTCCCTTTATTTTTTTGAGCAGTGTATAACYACTTGGGGCTAGCCATTGTAAGTTCAGAGTTACTTGCCCCAACAGTGTGTGTGCTGGAGGCGAGCAAAAGCTTGGGAGAGAGGGGTGAGTGTGGTGTGGGTACCTGTACCAGACAGGGGGAGACAGGCCAGGGCAGACGGTGAACAGATCGCCAGATGGAATACAAACAGCAGTGCAGCAGGCAACGGGAGTAGGTGTCACATACTTGGGAGAAGCTTTTATTTCTGGAGGCAGATTTCTTGTAGAAAATGCCAGAGAATGGTCTCGACACCTTTTACTTCACACCTTAGTGCTAATTGAATTTGTATCTAGTCTATCCTTGCAAGCCTGGGAGCCTTAACTCAGCATTCAGTCCCCATAAAATAAATCATTGTAATGTGCTTTATTTTTATAAWTMTTTTCTTATTTGCTTTCAAAATAGCATCAGACCAAACACTCCTCACTCAGTTCCAGGTTGGATGGTGTCCTCCGGTCTCTGTTGTTTGTTTGCTAGAGCACCCTCCGTATAGCTTGGGGGGAAAAAACCTTTGAAGCAGTTAATTCTGGTCAAAATTAGGTTGTAGGTTTGCGGTTTTGATCTGGAGCGAAGTCCATGCTGTGGAGGGTAGCATCCTGCATATGTACCTGCCGAAAACTCCAAGTTTATCTAACTCCACTTTATCCTTTTGTAAAAAAACATGTTGAAAAATGTGAGGTCACATGCAGCTGTGTCTCTTTCTCTGAGCTGTCACGTTCTGACCATAGTTCTTTTGTGTTTTCTTTGTTTTAGTGTTGGTCAGGACGTGAGCTGAGTGGGCATTCTATGTTGTGTGTCTTAGTTTTCCCGTTTCTATGTTTGGCCTGATATGGTTCTCAATCAGAGGCAGGTGTTAGTCATTGTCTCTGATTGGGAACCATATTTAGGTAGCCTGTTTTGTGTTGGGTTTTGTGGGTGGTTGTCTTCTGTCTTCATGTGTCTGCACCAGACAGAACTGTTTCGGTTTTTCACATTTGTTGTTTTGTATTGGCTTTAATTAAACATGATGAACAGTAACCACGCTGCGCTTTGGTCCTCTCCTTCGTCCACAGAAGAANNNNATTACATGAGCGGGGCGTGTTATCCTTGATTATTTTCTTAAATTGTATGTGGAGGCGTCACCGGCTGGAGCGCCCTTATGTATGTAATACAATTTTTTTTGAATAAGTTAATTAAATCAATCAGTCAACTCATGGATAGCATTTCTATTTCTCTGCATKCAGTTTGAAGGAAGTTATAGGCAGTTTCACGAGCAAATGCTAACTAGCATTAGAATTCCAGTCATTGCGCTAACACTACTTAGCAATTTCGCTAACACTAGTTAGCAACTTCTTTCAAACTGCACGCAGAGACATAAAAAGGGTATCCACGTGTTGATTGATTGATTAATTCATTTATTGATTGTATAAAAAAAGGGTCTAATAAATTCAAAGTAGATAAATGGCTTACCAAAATCCCAAAGTATCCCTTTAGAAGGACCTCTTTATCTTTAAGACAATGGKTGGTGTCATATATCAAGCAGCCTCTGTGGACTATTCAGCCCCGTTTACTGTCAGAATAGATTACTAGTCACCCACAACCTTGCCATGTTCTACCTTATCGCCAATATCAAAATGCTCCKATCATACTTAGGGCTCTATTCAATCCATATCACAGAAGTTCAGCGTTACTGAAATTTAAAGGCAATGTTCCTGCGTTAGCGGAGACTGCGTTCATGGTAAATGCTGCATATGTCATGTCGGCTCAATCGGAAATTATCTTTACKWTTCTATTGCGCAATCTGTAACCCTTCAACGATACAGATTTAACAGAGCTCTTAGTATAGATTGCCCTTTGATGGTCACAGGGTAGATGGGACTGAGACTGCTTAGCTCAGGCCATCATGGCAACAATGAATATGGATTCCTATGGCTCGTTTTATTGATTGAACATGTACTGTGGTCGTTGCACTAGCACATATTAGGCATACCCTTTTTCCCTGTGGTCAAATAAAATGGCAGAATAGGTCTGGGCACGGAAGGAATACCACTTAAACTTCCTTTACAGGCAGATGTTTCTAGTCAGAGTACACAGAAACTGCAATAACATGTGTGATTGTATCCGGACCATAGAGAACATAATTGACTGCTTTGGTTCATATTTTCTCTCTTAGTTTTTGTCATACTTTATGCTGTTCTTCAAGACTTTATGCTGTTCTTCAAGAATGTTAGCGTTAACACATTGCCGGTAAAGTTGCAGATGGATAGTTGCAGAGCATGCAATCAGTAAAAACATTCTATATTGCGAAATAATATGTATTACTTTAAAAACTATATTTAGTCTTTGAAGAGCACTATATTTTTCTTGTAAACTGTTTTTCGAGGAAAGAGTATATGTCATCTTGGAAGTAAAGGGTCAGTGAGCTACTTGGTCAAGAATTATTATAATATTTTTTATATACAGTTACGCACGCGTTACAGCTGTGCGTAATTGGCCGACTCCGACCACGGTGAAAGAGGTGCAGCGGTTTTTAGGGTTTGCCAATTACTACCGGAAGTTTATCTGGGGTTTTGGTCAGGTGGCTGCTCCCATTACCTCACTGCTGAAGGGAGGACCGGTGCACTTGCGTTGGTCAGCAGAGGCGGACAGAGCTTTCAGTCGTCTGAAGGAGCTGTTCACCAATGCGCCCGTGTTGGCGCACCCGGACCCCTCTTTAGCGTTCATAGTGGAGGTGGACGCGTCCGAGGCGGGGGTCGGGGCCGTGCTGTCCCAGCGCTCGGGCGTACGCACCCAAGCTCCGCCGTGTGCCTTCTTTTCGAGGAAGCTCGGTCCGGCGGAGCGAAACTACGTGGGGATCGGGAGTTGTTAGCTGTAGTCAAGGCCCTGAAGGTGTGGAGACATTGGCTTGAGGGGGCGAAACACCCTTTTCTCATCTGGACTGACCATCGTAATCGAGTACATCCGGGCAGCGAGGAGACTAAATCCACGTCAGGCTAGATGGGCATGTTTTTTCACCCGGTTTCAGTTCACCATCTCGTACCGGCCAGGCTCCCAAAACACCAAAGCCGACGCGCCTGTCCGCCTCTATGATACCGAGGAGCGGTCCGCGTTGAGCCAACTCCCATCATTCCACCTTCATGTCTCGTGGCACCGGTGTATGGGAGGTGGACGCGGGAATAGAGAGAGCCTCACGGTTAGCTACGTGCGGCGCGGCGGGGGTCGGGATAAGCTAATCCGTTGGGCTCATACTCTCCCCTCCTCGGGTCATCCTGGCAATCGAGAGGACAGTGCGGAGTTTAGAGGGAAGATACTGGTGCCCAAGTTGGCTAAGGACGTTAGATTTTATGTCTGTCCTCCGTCGGTGTGCGCTAGAGCAAGGCTCCTCGCACTTGCCTAGAGGGAGTTACAGCCCCTCACCGTTTCACAACGGCGGTGGACTTTTTTACCAACTTCCCCCGTCCCAGGGAAGTACTACTATCCTGGTCGTTGTGGATCGGTTTTTCTAAGTCGCGCGTCTGCATTCCTTGCCCGGTCTCCTACGGCCCTGCAGACTGCGGAGGCCTTATTTACCCTATGTCTTCCGGCACTATGGGGTGCCTGAGGACATCGTTTCTGATCGGGCGCCCCCAATTCTAGTCTAGAGTTTGAGGGCGTTTTATGGAGAGACTGGGGTCTCGGTCAGCTTGACCTCGGGTTTTTTACCCGAGTAATGGGCAGGTGGAGCGCGTAAACAGGATGTGGGCAGGTTTCTGCGGTCATATTGCCGGGACCGGCCTGGTGAGTGGGCGAGGTATGTTCCTTGGGCTGAGTCGCTCAGAATCCTCCGCACTCCTCAACGAACATGTCCCCTTTTGAGTGTGTGTTAGGTTACCAGCCGTCCTGGCCCATGGCATCAGAGCCAGACCGAGGCTCCTGCGGTAGAGGAATGGGTACAGCGCTCTCACAGGACACCTGGAAAGCCGTCCAGGAATCGCTAAGGTTAGCGGGAAGAACGGCAGAAGAGGAGGCTGACCAGCACCGCAGTGAGGCCCCCGTGTTCACACCGGGGGACAGGGTCTGGCTCCGACCCGAAACCTGCCCCTCCGCCTGCCCTGTCGGAAGCTGGGGCCGCAGTGTGTGGGGCCGTTTAAAAGTCCTGAGGAGAATAAAAAGGGTGTGTTACAGGTTACAACTTCCTAGGTATTACCGTTTTAACCCCTCGTTTCATGTGTCTCTCCTCAGGCCGGTAGTGGCTGGTTCCCTTCAAGAAGGTGAGGTGCCCTGAGGTCCCTCCGCCCCCTCTGGACATCGAGGGTCCCGGCGTACACAGTACGTGGCATTCTGGACTCGAGACGCCGGGTGAGGGGCCTACAGTACTCGTGGACTGGGAGGGGTACGGTCCGGAGGAGAGATGCTGGGTTGGGGGGACATTTTGGATCCTTCTCTACTGAGAGACTTCCACCGCCTCATCCGGAATCGCCCGGCGCCTCGCCCTCCGGGTCGTCCTCGAGGCCGGTGGCGGCGCGCTGTGCGGAGGCCGCGCGTCAGGGGGGGGGTACTGTCACGACTTTTC
>NC_036866.1:43193189-43200308 GCF_002910315.2 Salvelinus sp. IW2-2015
AGAACGCAGAAGAGGAGGCTGACCAGCACCGCAGTGAGGCCCCCGTGTTCACACCGGGGGACAGGGTCTGGCTCTCGACCCGAAACCTGCCCCTCCGCCTGCCCTGTCGGAAGCTGGGGCCGCAGGTGGTGGGGCCGTTTAAAGTCCTGAGGAGAATAAACGAGGTGTGTTACAGGTTACAACTTCCTAGGTATTACCGTTTTAACCCCTCGTTTCATGTGTCTCTCCTCAGGCCCGGTAGTGGCTGGTTCCCTTCAAGAAGGTGAGGTGCCTGAGGTACTCCGCCCCCTCTGGACATCGAGGGTCCCCGGTACACAGTACGTGGCATTCTGGACTCGAGACGCCGGTGAGGGGCCTACAGTACCTCGTGGACTGGGAGGGGTACGGTCCGGAGGAGAGATGCTGGGTTTGGGGGACATTTTGGATCCTTCTCTACTGAGAACTTCCACCGCCTCATCCGAATCGCCCGGCGCCTCGCCCTCCGGGGCGTCCTCGAGGCCGGTGCGGGCGCGGCTGTGGGAAGCCCGTCAGGGGGGGGTACTGTCACGACTTCCGCCGAAGTTGGCTCCCCTACCTGCCCCATGAAAGACCGATCCTTTTTCGTTTGTCTGGTTTTGTTTTGTCTTATTATTTTCTCCTGTGTTCTGTTGTTTCGGTTAATGAGCTTCCCTATATTTAGTAGATAGACCGCCTTGTTTTGTGCGGGATGTTCTTTAGTTTGTTAGTGTGTGCTTGAGAGCTGAGGTGTAAATTTTCTTTCTTACACTTGACACCCTGTGGGTTTTTGGGTTGTCAAGTTGTATGTTCTGCGCCCTGTATTGTTGGGCTTTCATTTTTTGTGTGCCTTAGTAAAGAGCACTATACCCCAGTGGAACTCTCTCTGCTCTGATCCTGCACCCACCTAGTCCTGCGTGACAGATATAGACTTTAAATGTATTACATTTTGAGTTTGCATCCCAATATTACACTTTATTTACATCACAGAAGATTAAAACGCCTAGTGTGATTATTGAGCTGTATACAATGACTATTCAGATGCTCTTGTTGGTCAATATTCCCCTCCAGTGAATCCCAACATGTGCAACCAAAATGGAGCAGATATCTTATACCAATCTACAGTGGATTGCCGAAAGTGTCAACCCCCCTTGAATTTCCTATTTTGTTGCTTACAACCTGGATAAAAAATAAAAAAAAATTGACGGTTTGTATCATTTGACTTACACAACATGCCATACCACTTTGAAGATGCAAAATATTTTTTTGTGAAACAAACAAGAAATTAGAAAAAAACTAACATTGAGCGTGCATAAACTATTCACCTCCCAAAGCCAATACTTTGTAGAGTCACCTTTTGCAGCAATTACAGTTGCAAGTCTCTTGGGGTATGTCTCTATAAGCTTGGCAGATCTTAGCCACCGGATTTTTTGCCATTCTTCAAGGCAAAAATGCTCAAGCTCCTTCAAGTTGGATGGGTTCCGCTGGTGTACAGCAATCTTTAAGTCATACCACAGATTCTCAATTGGATTGAGGTCTGGGCTTTGACTAGGCCATTCTAAACCATTTAAATGTTTCCCCTTAAACTACTTGAGTATTGCTTTAGCAGTATTTAGGGTCAATTGTCCTGCTGAAGGAACTCTGTCCCAGTCTCAAATCTCTGGAAGACTGAA
Organism: Salvelinus sp. IW2-2015; assembly: GCF_002910315.2. Taxonomy (NCBI): domain Eukaryota; kingdom Metazoa; phylum Chordata; class Actinopteri; order Salmoniformes; family Salmonidae; genus Salvelinus; species Salvelinus sp. IW2-2015. The sequence continues at coordinate 43,194,857 of NC_036866.1, forward strand.
ACAGGTTTCCCTCAAGAACTTCCCTGTATTTAACGCCACCATCATTCCTTCAATTCTGACCAGTTTCCCAGTCCCTGCCGATGAAAAATGGTGGATGGTGTTCTCAGGGTGATGAGAGGTATTGGCGTTTGCGCAGACATAGCGTTTTCCTTGATGGCCAAAAATCTAAATTTTTATCCAGCTCTGTGGAGTGTACGGTTTAAAGTGGTCCTATGGACAGATACGCCAATCTCCCCTGTGGACCTTTGCAGCTCCCTTCAGGGTTATCTTTGGTCTCTTTGTTGACTCTCTGATGAATGCCCTTGTTGCTTGGTCATGAGTTTGGTGGGCGGCCCTCTCTTGCAGGTTTGTTGTGATGCCATATTCTTTAATTTTTTATAAGTGGATTTAATGGTGCTCCGTGGGGATGTTAAACGATAAGTAATATTTTTTTATAACCCAACCCTAACTGTACTTCTCCACAGCTTTGTCCCTGACCTGTTTGGAGAGCTCCTTGGTCTTCATGGTGCCCCTTGTTTTGTGTGTTGCAGACTGGGGCCTTTCAGAACAGGTCTATATATACTGAGATCATGTGACACTTAAATAAAGTCCACCTGTGTGCAATCTTAACTAATTATGTGACTCTGAAGGTAATTGGTTGCACCAGATCTTATTTAGGGCTTCATAGCAAAGGGGTGGAATACATATGCATGCTCAACTTTTACCATTTTATAAAAAAAATAAAGTAATAAGTAACAAGTATTTTTTCATTTCACTGCACCAATTTGGACTATTTGTGTATGTCCATGACATGAAATCAATTAAATTAAATAAAAATTCAGGTTGTAATGCAACAAAAATACGAAAAACCCAAGGGGATGAATAGTTTGCGAGGCACTTGTATCCTTATAGACGTTTATCCATAACAAGGCCTAGGCACCGCCCTAGTGTCCAGAAATCTTTCCAAAATGTCAAATTTTTAAACATCTTTATTTTCATGCATATTTTCAAATGTGCAGGGTAACATCCATGATTAGGGTAGCCTATTAAGGCGTCAGCATGCTTCAGATTGGCTGGCGGCTAAATAAACGAACGAGTTGTGCTCCTCCCTAAAAAGACGTTCGCTTGAAAAAAGATTTTAAAAGGGGGACAGTAGAGGGTGATGAGCTGTAATAGCCATCTACAGCCAAACAAGGAAGTGGCAACACCCAAAGACCCGCCCGGGAGAATAGTGTACACAGAGAGACACTTGACTGGCAAGAAAATTGAAGTTGTGCGAAATGCCTGGGATTACTAGATTTTGATGTAACCTAGCAATATATATAATAGATGACATACGAGACAGAGAAGATGCCCACTACAGGTTCACAATGGTGGATTAGAGGCATACGGCCAAGAGAGCTATGGTGGTGTTTCAAGAGTTATTTGGGTCCAATAGCTGCAAAATTTACCACTCGAGTTTACCACTGCTACTGAGGTCCTGCCAGGAACCACAATTGCCAATTACCCACAAGTCCTTAGTTTCCTACGATATACAGCTTTTCCCCTTACATGAACATCATGTGGCCTTTCCAGTATGTTGATAATAGAATGTTTGAATCAAATATTAACTTTTTCCTGTTTCATTGTCATGCCACCTTTTGAATATGTTCCAGATTTTTTTTACTGTATATATATATATATATTCTCTTGTTACGTCTCATTCACACGTTCTCCGTCTCAATTTAAACCTGGAAAACTACTAGCACTCTCAACTGTCAAGAAGTTACACGAGAGAATGACCATGTTGGCACCATGGCTACGAGGATTGACGATGCTTTGGTCGTCAATTCAAGTGTTAATCGGTCCAATCAAGGATTTATTGGTCGACCAATCGAGTGCTACGCCTTGAAAAGGCTAAGGGCATGTGTGGCCTTCCCAAACTACCTGTTGACGCTCAGAGCCAAACGCCAAGATAACAGTGCATTCGTAAAGTACTTTTCTTCCTCATTCAATCTACACATAATACCCCAAAATGGACAAATACAGGTTCTTAGAAATGTTAGCAAATGTATTTAATAAAAAAAACTGGGAAATACCTTATTTACATAAGAATGCAGACCCTTGCTATGAGACTCGAAATTGAGCTCAGGTGCATCCTGTTCCATTCATCGTCCTTGAGATGTTTTCTTACAACTTGATTGGAGTCCAGCTGTGTAAAAAATTATCTGATTGACATATTTGAAAGCACACACTGTCTTATAGGTCCCACAGTTGACAGTGCATGTCTGAGAAAAAAAAGCCACCAATGTCGAAGGAGTTGTCCGTAGAGTCCAGGACGGTTGGATTGAGGTACAAATCTGGGGAAGTATACCAAAACAATCCTGCAGCATTGACAGTCCTCAAGAACACAGTGCTCCATCATTCTTAAATGGAAGAAGATTGAACCACCAAGACTCTTCCTAGAGCTGCCGCCCAGCCAAACTGAGCAATCGGGGGAGAAGGTCAGGGACTAAGAACCCATGTCACTCTGACAGGCTCCAGAGTTGCTCTGTGGAGATGGGAGAACTTTTCCAGAAGGACAACCATCTCTGCAGCAACACCAATCATGCCTTTATGGTAGAGTGGTGTGAAATGTTTGTGCTTCCAATAACCAATTGACTGGGTTCATGCAAATGACTGATTGATCTTGCCTGGGCGGAATCCTCACTACCAGAATAATCAACATGTTTTGAGAACCGAAAGCGGTGTCTCAGTTTCAAGGTCTCAGCTTGAGAGAAGAAAGCCTTGTGAGGTATTGGTTGTCACATGCATGAACCAAACGTTATTGATGAATAATGAAAATCATGCAAATATAACTTGGCTGGGTAAAGCAGTATATAAGGGAACTAACGGAGCTCACTTCAGAACGGTACTTTAGGCATCTAAGTTTGACTGTGACCTCTCCTGCTTGCTGACAATGAGTGAGTCATTTAATATTGACTTTGACTGTCCCTGTGATGAATTTCCACACACATTCGCCAGATGGAAGCCACTCCTCAGTAAAAGGCCTATGCCAAAAGGCACCTAAATAAAAGACCATGGAGAAAAAAAAAGGATTGGCCCCCGAGTGGCGCATCGGTCATCACTACAGACCCGGGTTTGATCCGGCTGTATCACAACCGGCCGTGATCGGGAGTCCATAAGGCGGCACACAATTTGCCCTGCATCATCCGGGTTAGGTTCATGCCAACTGCCAGCCACAAAAGAAAATCAGCCAGGCTCTTTACGCCCTCTTCCAAATGGTACTATAAATGCAGAGGATGCGCACAGTGCAACAATATGATGAAGTGTGAATATTTCTGCCACCCACACACAGGAAAATGGTTCCAAATAAATGACAGTATTTACATGTTCCACACCCATGTTATTTACATTATTAATGTCCATGTCAGGTAAATTCTCTCGTTCTCTCAAACAGAGAATTGTGAACATGAAAAGTTCAATCAGGAGAAACAACAGAAGATTATCCAGTCGCAGTACATTTTAATGACCTAAAGCATGACATTTCTACCTTTTTAGATTTTGTGGCATAGAGAAAGTTAAGAAATCAGACAGGGGAGGTGATATTAATAAACATGAGTAAAAGAGAATGTTTTGGATTTTCACCCTCCAGACATTATTTCCTAAAGGACTTAATGATGAAATGCCTATGTTATGTTGTGAATTTGAACATGAATTATGTCCCTATTTAAGATTACGCTGAAGTTTTTCGTATGATGTACCAATGATTAATGAAAATTGCTATGTCCTCATTGTTGTTTTACAAACTTTATTTGAATATTTATGGTCTAATATAGCATGAGCTTATAGTATGGCAACTTGGTTATGAACTTTTGAACTCTTATTCACTAAAGAAGTGATCCATCCTAGACGTCGAGTTAGCAGCAGATGTAAAGGTGGGCTGGAAAGGACGGACAATCTCTTCAGAAAGACAGGGTACTACAACGTATCCGTACTACCACATGACATAATTCTTCAAAGGACAACCAGCCTCCATCTACGACCAATCTATCGAAGCACAGCACAGAGTAAATATTTATTGCATTTTCCTTTTCCAAATGGGCGGTTATTTAGAATGCATAAGATTTCTGTATTTACGATAGCATAGCTTCATAAGGTCGCATAAGAAGCAAACCTTTGTTCCTCAGTCTTCCCGCGCTTTCATTCAAACCCAACCCCCTTTCTTTGGTTGTAACAAGCTGTCATATCAGTTCCGTCCGCTCTTGTATGACATAATTAGCAATAAATGTATGATCCATCCTGTGTATGTAATTATGTGTGATTTATTTAGGTATTTAGTAAATAAATATTTAAACCAAATGTTGTACTGTTGATTCAACTTGTTAGCCAGTGTTCGTGAAGATAACCAAGAATTCTACTACGTTCAGATGAGACTGAATAAGGTGACTATTAATAATTGACTGCTATTGATATTAAAGATTACCAGGTCTTTAAGAGTRTATTCGGAAGATAACAGCTATATAAACATTCTTCCGTGGTGCCCGGACTTTCTAGTTAATTACATTTACATGATTAYTTTAATCATTATTTTATAAAATGGCTTGTCATATCACTTAATCCAGCATAGCAAAGARACGACAGGGGTAACGATTTTTGACAGTGATATCGTTAAGTCCCCGGTAGTCAATGCACGGGCGCAGGGTCTTGTCCTTCTTCTCCACAAAGAAAAACCCTGCCCCGGCAGGAGATGCAGAAGGATGGACGGCCCCAGTGACCAGAGACTCTTCTATGTACTCCTCCATAGCAATGGTCTCTGGTCTGGACAGAGAGAGTACAACCAACCCAGAGGTGGTGTAATGCCTGGGACACGATCAATGGCGCAATCATAAGGACGGTGCGGGGGAAGGAAAGTAGCATGTGCCTTGCTAAACAATTCCAGGAGGTCATGATATTCCGTGGGGATAACAGAGACATCCATCGTCTTGCTAACCTGAGGAAGACGACTAGGGGAAGGCTGTGCTGCTTGAAGGCAGTGGGAATMGCAAATTGGGCTCCAACCCAGGACGGAGCTTGTTGTCCAGTCAATCACAGGATTGTGTTTTTGGAGCTAGGAAAATCCCAAAACAACCAGAACATGGGGAGATGCAATGAGGAGGAACTGTATGGTCTCACTGTTGTTACCAGAAACCCGTAATTGAACGGGCACAGTACTATGGGTGACATCCCCTATAGAGCGGCCGTCCAGTGCCATAGCATCCATGGGCACAGAGAGAGGCTGAGTGGAATACCAAGCTCCGACACTATCGTTGCATCCATAAGACATTCATCAGCCCCAGAGTCAATGAACACTCGGAGAGACTTACTTCCACAGGTACACCTCCAATTGACTCAGATTATCTCAATTAGCCTATCAGAAGCTTCTAAAGCCATGATGTCATTTTCTGTAATTTTCCAAGCTGTTTAAAGGCACAGTCAACTTAGTGTATGTAAA
>NC_036866.1:43202710-43203330 GCF_002910315.2 Salvelinus sp. IW2-2015
ATATATATATATAAATAATTTACACACCCATATATATTTGTATATATACAGTGCTGTGAAAAGGTATTTGCCCCCTTCCTGGTTTCTTATTTTTTTGCACATTTGTCACACTTAAATGTTTCCGATCATCAAACAAATTTTAATATTACACAAAATGCAGTTTTTAAATGATAGCTTTTTTCCCTTAATAAAAATAAGTRATCCGAACCTTCATGGCCCTATGTGACAAAGTAKTTGCCCCCCCTCCCCCTTGTTAAATCGAGAATTTACTGTGGTTAATCAKATTTTTMGGAAAACTGAGTTCAATTTCACTAGCCACACCCAGGCCTGATTACTGCCAGACCTGTTGAATCAAMAAATCACTTAAATAGAACCTGTCTGACAAAGTGAAGTAGGCCAACAGATCTCAAAAAGCAAGACATCATGCCGCGATCCAAAGAAATTCAGGAACAGATGAGAAACAAAGTAATTGACATCTATCAGTCTGGAAAGGGTTACAAAGCCATTTCTAAAGCTTTGGGACTCCAGCGAACCACGGTAAGAGCCATTATCCACACATTGAGAAAATTTGGAACAGTGTTGAACCTTCCCAGGAGTGGCCGGCCTACCAAAATTACCCC
>NC_036866.1:43205843-43236733 GCF_002910315.2 Salvelinus sp. IW2-2015
GCTGACAGACACAGCAAACCTTCTTGCCAAAGCTCGCATTGATGTGCCATCCTGGATGAGCTGCACTACCTGAGCCACTTGTGTGGGTTGTAGACTCCGTCTCATGCTACCACTAGAGTGAAAGCACCGCCAGCATTCAAAAGTACAAACACTCAGCCAGGAGCATAGGAACTGAGAAGTGGTCGTGGTCACCACCTGCAGAACCATCCTTTATTGGGGGTGTCTTGCTAATTGCCTATAATTTCCACTTTTGTCTATTCCATTTGCACAACAGCATGTGAAATGTATTGTCAATCAGTGTTGGTTCCTAAGTGGACAGTTTGATTCCACAGAAGTGTGTTTGACTTGGAGTTACAATTGTGTTGTTTAAGTGTTCCTTTATTTTTTTGAGCAGTGTATATCAGGCCTACCTTCAAACTCAGTGCCTCTTTGCTTGACATCATGGGAAAATCAAACGAAATCAGCCAAGACCTCAGAAAATAAAATTGTAGACCATCACAAGTCTGGTTCATCCTTGTGGCAGCAATTTCCAAACGCCTGAAAGTACCAGTTCATCTGTACAAACAATAGTACGCAAGTATAAACACCATGGGACCACGCAGCTGTCATACGCTCAGGAAGGAGACTCATCATGTGTCTCCAGATGAAGTACTTTTGGTGCGAAAAATGCAAATCAATCCCAGAACAACAGCAAAGGACTTGTGAAGATGCTGGAGAAACCGGTACACAAAAGTATCTACATCCACAGTAAACGAGTCCTATATCGACATAACCTGAAAGGCGCTCAGCAAGGAAAAAGCCACTGCTCCAAAACGCCATTGAAAAGCCAGACTACGGTTTGCAACTGCACATCGGAACAAAGATTGACTTTTTGGAGAAATGTCCTCTGGTCTGATGCAACAGAAATAGAATTGTTTGGCCATATGACCATCGTTATGTTTGGAGGAAAAAGGGGGAGGCTTGCAAGCCGAAGAACACCATCCCAACCGTGAAGCACGGTGGTGGCAGCATCATGTTGTGGGGTGCTTTGCTGCAGGAGGGACTGGGCATTTCACAAAATAGATGGCATCATGAGGATAGATTATGTGGATATTATTGAAGAACATCAAGACATTAGTCAGGAAGTTAAGCTTTGGTCGCAAATGGGTCTTCCAAATAGACAATGACCACAAGCAAACTTCCAAAGTTTTGGGCAAAATGGCTTAAGGACAACAAAGTCAAAGGTATTGGAGTGGTCATCACAAAGCCCTGACCTCAATCCTATAGAGAATTTGTTGGCAGAACTGAAAAGCGTGTGCGAGCAAGGAGGACTACAAACCTGACTCAGTTACACCAGCTCTGTCAGGAGGAATGGGCCAAAATTCACCAACTTATTGTCTGAAGCTTGTGGAAGGCTAACCGAAAAGTTTTACCCAAGTTAAACAATTTAAGGCAATGCTCCAAATACTAATTGAGTGTATGTAAAACTTCTGACCCACTGGGAATGTGATAAAAAGCTGAAATAAATTATTCTTTCTACTATTATTCTGACATTTCACATTCTTAAAATAAAGTGTTCATCCTAAAACAGGGAATTTTACTAGGATTAAATGTCAGTTATTGTGAAAACTGAGTTTAAATGTATTTGGCTAAGGTGTATGTAAACTTCCGACTTTCAACTGTATATTAATCAGTGGGGAGAACAAGTATTTGATACACTGCCCGATTTTGCAGGTTTTCCTACTTACAAAGCATGTAGAGGTCTGTCATTTTTATCATAGGTACACTTCAACTGTGAGAGACGGAATCTAAAACAAAAATCAGAAAATTACATTGTATGATTTTTCTAATAATGAATTTGCATTTTATTGCATGACATAAGTATTTGATCACCTACCAACCAGTAAGAATTCCGGCTCTCACAGACCTGTTAGTTTTTCTTTAAGAAGCCTCCTGTTTCTCCACTCATTACCTGTGTTAACTGCACCTGTTTGAACTCGTTACCTGTATAAAAGACACCTGTCCACACACTCAATCAAACAGACTCCAACATTCCGCAATGGCCAAGACCAGAGAGCTGTGTAAGGACATCAGGGATAAAATTGTAGACCTGCACAAGGCTGGGATGGGCTACAGGACAATAGGCAAGCAGCTTGGTGAGAAGTCAACAACTGTTGGCGCAATTATTCGAAAATGGAAGAAGTTCAAGATGACGGTCAATCATCCTCGGTCTGGGGCCCATGCAAGTCTCACCTCGTGGGGCATCAATGATCATGAGGAAAGTGAGGGATCAGCCCAGAACTACACGGCAGGACCTGGTAAATGACCTGAAGAGAGCTGGGACACAAGTCTCAAAGAAAACCATTAGTAACACACTACGCCGTCATGGATTTAAAATCCTGCAGTGCACGCAAGGTCCCCGTGCTCAGCCCAGCGCATGTCTAGGCCCGTCTGAAGTTTGCCAATGACCATCTCGATGATCCAAAGGAGGAATGGGAGAAGGTTCATGTGGTCTGATGAAGACAAAAATTGAGCTTTTTGGTCTAAAACTCCACTCACGCTGTTTTGGAGGAAGAAGAAGGATGAGTACAACCCAAGAACACCATCCCAACCGTGAAGCATGGAGGTGGAAACATAATTCTTTGGGGATTGCTTTTCTGCAAAGGGGACAGGAACGACTGCACCGTATTGAGGGGAGGATGGATGGGGCCATGTATCGTGAGATCTTGGCCAAAACCTCCTTCCCTCAGTAAGAGCATTGAAGATGGGTCGTGGCTGGGTCTTCCAGCATGACAACAACCCCAAAACACACAGCCAGGGCAACTAAGGAGTGGCCTCCGTAAGAAGCATCTCAAGGTCCTGGAGTGGCCTAGCCAGTCTTTCAACCTGAACGGTAGTGTCCAGAGCATGGAGGCGCTACCAGGAGACAGGCCAGTACATCAGAAGATGTGGAGGAGGCCGTAGGAGGGCAACAACCCAGCAGCAGGACCGCTACCTCCGCCTTTGTGCAAGGAGGAGCACTGCTAGAGCCCTGCAAAATGACCTCCAGAAGGCCACAAATGTGCATGTGTCAGCATATGGTCTCACAAGGGGTCTGAGGATCTCATCTCGGTACCTAATGGCAGTCAGGTGATGACTACACCACTCCACTACCATTGTCAACTTTCTCCTGACATGAACTGAAGTCATGTCCTCGCTCATCCACTGGCCCATTGAATGTTTCCCCTACAAGCACTGTGAGTACCCCTATCAATTTTCTCTCATTACTGTGTGTAGAGTCAATCACATACACATCAATGATTTTACTCCTTGCTTGGACTAACTCATTCTCAGCTCTTTTGTCTAACTGTATAGTGTGTTGTCTTCCCAGTCAAATCCTGTGCTGCACTGGTCAAGCCTCTGAACACCTGAACACATGCCTCATACCCTCGTTCAATCACTGCTGTGATCCATTTCCAACACGGGGTAAGTAGCCCTCTCATTCCCATTCCCCATAATATTGTACTATAAATGACTTTATTAAATGCTTTATGTTAAAATAATTCGTCTTTGACGATTTTTGAAACACTGTCGTCTCTGTGCGTTCCACGCCTATACTGTGGGTCTCCCATCCTCCTCAATTTTTCAAGTCATCAGCCTCCACTGGTGTAGGAGCTATAGAAAGAGGCCTGAGATTCCGAGTTGGATAACCGTCCAAATCAATTTTTCACAGTCATATTTTTTCTCTCTCTCTCTCTCGTTCCCAGTTGTGTTTAATGCACCATTATAGTTAGAATCATGGTTCATTGTTTAGCTAGCTATTTTATATAGTGTGTGTTTACCAGAGACGGTAATGTGAAGAACAACATGACCTGCACCAAAGTCAGATTAGGATGTAGGCCAAGGACAAGATAAAGTGTATTTTTGCTTCTACTTTTTGCTACTACCTTCCCCACTTTTAGTCTTGAAATCATTGGTTGTTTACTACTCTGTGAATCCTTAAAGGGATGGTTCGGGCTAAGGATTAAGAGTGTGTGAACGATGCTGAATGGGTGTAGACAAAGAGCTCTCCAGTAGGTGTACCAAACATTTACTGGCTATTTTCTCAAAAGTGGGTTTACAAGTTTATCAACTTTCAAAACAGGATTACTTGCACATTGTTCCTCAACTGCAGTGTATGATCTACCATTTTCTAGGTTGAAGTCTCTACTTTTATCCAATGCAAAAAGCAAAAACATTTTGGTACATAGGACCGAATCCATGTGGTGGGTCACATATTTGGCCTGGACAAGAAAAAACAGAAACATAAAGGAAGAACTTGCAAGACTTGCAACATTTGTATGTGTTCTTTGACAGGTACAAAATCTACAGTTCAGAACCGTTTTAGAAGGAGGTTGTGCAGATCTCATGCTGATTAAATTAGCAAATATACAATGATCATAAAATAATAATTAGATGCCGTATTCTATTCCAAGTTTGCAAAAGGTGCATTTTTTTTATTTATTTTGGTTTCTTCCAAGTTGTGAAAGTACTAGAGCGTCTATGGAAGACACACACTTTCATTACATTTGTTTCACTTGCAGTTTCAGGAATGCCAGGCTAATGATCTAGGTTGTCCTGTTTGGCAGGGACTAGGATATGCATCCCAAATGGCACCCTATACCCTACATAGTGCTCTACTTTTGACCAGAGCCTGATGGGCCCTTGTCAAATTTAGTGCACTATGTAAGGAATAGGGTACCATTTAGGATGTAYCCTAGATGAAAGACTKTGCCTCCAATAGGTGTACTGACAGACAAGCCTCATCTACTTACAGTTGACTTGATGAACAAACTGTTATCCGTCCTCTGATCTGACATGTTGATTGCCATCTTCACACAGGTTGTAACAAGTAGGACTATGAGAGTGCCAATGATCTGGGGCAACACTGCTACACTCCCAGTCCCAGCACTCATTTATTGCAGAGTTGCACAATACAGTACAAGGACAACATTTAAAATCGACAATGTAATCATGGTTGGAAGGATATTGATATGTTCGGAGGGTATAGTGTTGCGCAAACATSGTTAGCTTTTTCATACATTTTATTTTTGCCTCGAACCTGAACCAGTTGGATTTGCATATGACATTTTTTTATAAAGGAGTACATTGCCCCATGATATTGCTCCATCTCACCTGGTTATAGGACGTGGAACCATGGTGCGAGCGGCATCCAGTTTCACGTCAGTCCTGACCGTGTAGCCGTACTGGTCCGGCTGAGTTAAGCACAGCTGTGAACACTGCAGCAGAAGTGAACTCSTTCCTCTACTACTATTTCATCCGWTTGAGGCTACAATAAGTTAAGTTTCCCYGGGAAGCTGTGAAGCTATGAAGGGAGCTGTAGCCTATTGTATGATTGTGTTTATGAGTCTGTTATTAAAGAATGTGAAACAATGTTGTGTATGTTAACTATTGCCGYATTGTGTTCATGAGTCTGTTATTAAATGTGTATGTTTACTGCCTTTCATGATTATATCCAAGATGGCGTAGCAGTGCAGATGTGGTTTGTCGTCCTCTCGTGTACTTTTGTATTTTTCGTKTTTTTTTGTATATATTCTTTTAGACCTTATAGKCAGAACCTCCATCAGGAGCTAGCCAGCTAATTAGCTACTAGCCATTGTTAGCCACTGCTAGCGGCCTTTCCTTCTGCACAGACACCAGCGTTTTTTTGTTGACTGGATAAWACTTGCCAGCATCGGACTGTTTTTTCCACTACAACGCCGGATTCCTGCCGTAAACCCTGGACCATTACTCCTGATCATCACAYCTAGCTAGCTGCCACCGAMTGACCCAGRCCCGAKGCTAGCCCTGAGCCAGGCCCATCTCCCGGCCTACTCTGTGATCACCCGGCTACTCAGCCGATGCCTTCCGGACTCTACCCCAACACGGCTAGTTTCCAACACCGCTGGATCCTTGGCGTAAGCTCTGGACCTGTGCGTCAGATCATCGCTGCTACCGAGTGGCTAARGCCCCTGCCCTGATGCTAGCACCAGTTAGCCGCGAGCCAGGCGCATCTCCCGGCTAGCAAACAAAATTACTACAACTACAATTACCTCTTTCGCCATCTGGTCTGGACTCTTTGTCGACACGGCGCCCCGCAGTACCACCACGACTGGGCTGCCGACTTTACTCCATCCGCTGTGCCCTCAACCGGCCTTTGCCGGACGTCGGAGCAGGTGCTTCTACTTACCCCGGCCTGCTAACTTTAAACGCTGTGTCTCCCGCGTGCTAGCATAGTAACGACTACCCCGCGGCTTSCCTGATCCATCTATAGCTGTTCACTGGATCCTATGATCATTTGGCTACATAGCTGATTCCTTCTGGACTGTTCATTAATCACGGTACTCCATTTTGTTTATCTGTCGGCCCCAAACTCAGGCCCTGTGTGTAGTTAATCGACCCTCTCTGCCCATCCATGTTACCTGTTGTTGCCTTAGCTGATTAGCTGTTGTTTTCTTACCCGTTGTTGCCTTAGCTAGCTCTCCCAATCAACACCTGTGATTGCTTTATGCCTCGCTTTATGTCTCTAATGTCAATATGCCTTGCACACTGTTGTTTAGGATAGTTATTATTGTCTTAGTTCACTGCGGAGCCCCTAGTCCCACTCAACATGCCTCAGATACCTCCTTTGTCACTCCACCCACACATGTGATGACCTCACCCAGCATAACTAGCCCATCCAGAGATGCAACTTCTCTGATCATCACTCAGTGCCTGGGTTTACGTCCACTGTACCCGCACCCCACCATAATGTCTGTACATTATGCCCTGAATCTATTCTACCACACCCAGAAATCTGCTCCTTTTATTCTCTGTCCACAACGCACTAGACGACCAGTTTTGATAGCCTTTAGCCGTACCCTCATCCTACTCCTCCTCTGTTCCCCGGGTGATGTGAAGGTTAACCCAGGCACTCTCATTTGTTGACTTCTGTAACCAAAAAAGCCTTGGTTTCATGCATGTTAGCATCAGAAGCCTCCTCCCTAAATTTGTTTTGCTCACTGCTTTAGCACACTCCGCCAACCCTGATGTCCTTGCCATGTCTGAATCCTGGCTAAGGAAGGCCACCAAAAATTCAGAGATTTCCATCCCAACTACAACATTTTCCATCAAGATAGAACTGCCAAAGGGGGAGGAGTTGCAATCTACTGCAGAGATAGCCTACAGAGTTCTATCATACTTTCCAGGTCTATGCCCAAACAGTTTGAGCTTCTAATTAAGAAATGAATCTCTCCAGAAATAAGTCTCACCTGTTATAGACTCCCTCTACTGCTCATCCTGTGTCTCCTTGACCTGCCGCCACTCCCCCAGTACTCTCTCCCTCTCTCTGTGTATGTGTGATTGTGTGGGCGGAGACAGGTGTGCTGGAGTCAGAGCAAATCCCCACCAGCTGCGACCTGTTCCATAATCAAGACCTCTACAAATACTCAGCCCTGCCACTTCCACGCTGCCAGATTGTAATCTCTGCTCAGTCAGTCTACGTTTCTAGCCATTTGTTGCTATTCAGATCCTGGTTTCCTTGCCTGATGCTGTTTTCCTCTCAGCTACAGTTCTGCCCGCTCTGAATCTGGTCCCTGTCTCCAATCCCATGTCTCATCATCCCGCTTCTCTGCCCTGGATTCCCTGCTCCTTTGGATTCCCATCTGGACCTGCTTACCTTGTCCCAACCCCTCTAGCTCCAGCCTCAGCCTCCGCATCAGGTTTCATGCTACACGCCCGAGCTTCCCRTGGTCTGCACTCCATCTTCCCCTGTGTTTCAATAAATACATTGGTTACTTCATCTGAGTCTGTTCTTGGGTTTCCCTGTTCCACTCTGTGTAACTATTGTGTGTGTATATATAGCCTACAGAAATTAATTCAGTTATGGCTTAAAATAAATGTGTTCATATGGGTAGAATATTGTAGCCTAGGCCTATATAAATGTGTGTATATTGGCAGAATATATGAACATAAATAAATTCATTCACATGGTTATATAAAGGCTGAAGACTAAAAACAGCCTATYCTATATCTAGGCCAATTTTTATGTAGTTTCTACAATGTATTTTCGTGTTCTAGTTTTTACACCATCCAATAACACCAACCATTCACTATAAAACATTTATCAACAAAGTAGTTTAGCAAAACAAAAAAGGAGCAAAAATGGAGTGGCTTGCGAATGTATTCACCCCCTTGGCATTTTTCCTATTATGTTGCCTTAAACCTGGAAATAAAATATATTTTTTGTATCATTTGATTTACACAACATGCCTACCACTTTTTGAAGATGCAAAATATTTTTCGTTGTGAAACAAACAAGAAATTAGACAAAAAAACTGATCTTGAGCGTGCATAACTATTCCCTCCCCCCCCAAAGTCAATACTTTGTAGAGGCACYTTTTGCTGCAATTAAACTTGGCACATCTAGTCACTGGTATTTTTGCCCATTCTTCAAGGCAAAACTGCTCCAGCTCCTTCAAGTTGGATGGGTTKCGCTGGTATACATCAATCTTTAAGTCATACCACAGATTCTCAATTGGATTGAGGTCTGGGCTTTGACTAGGCCATTCCAAGACATTTACATGTTTCCCCTTAAACCACTTGAGTGTTGCTTTAGCAGTATGCTTAGGGTCATTGTCCTGCTGGAAGGTGAACCTCCGTCCCAGTCTCAAATCTCTGGAAGACTGAAACAGGTTTCCCTCAAGAATTTCCCTGTATTCCTMGATGGCCAAAAAGCTCAAATTYTAGTCTCATCTGACCAGAGTACCTTCTTCCATATGTTTGGGGAGTCTCCCACATGCCTTTTGGCGCACACCAAACGTGTTTGCTTATTTTTTATGTTTTTTTTCTATGTGTAAGGGGGCTAGGGTCAGTCTGTTACAGCTGGTGTAATTCTCCTGTCTTATCTGGTGTCCTGTGTGAATTTAAGTATGCCCTAGGATCATGCCTCAGGACTACTTGGCCTGAATACTCCTGGCTGTCACCAGTCCACCTGGTCGTGCTGCTGCTCCAGTTTCAACCGAACGTGCTACCTTGTCCTGGACCTGCTGTTTTTGACTCTCTCTCTAGGTCCTTTCTCGACCTCTGAATGCTCAGTTATGAAATGCCAACTGACATTTACTCCTGAGGTACTGACCTGTTGCACCCGCTACAACCACTGTGATTATTATTTGACCCTGCTAGTCATCTATTAACYTGAAGAACAATCTGGCATTAAATGGCCATGTACTCTTATAATCTCCACCCGGCACAGCCAGAAGTTTTGCGGGTACTATTTGATGAAGCTGCCAGTTGAGGACTTGTGAGGCGTCTGTTTCTCAAACTAGACACTCTAATGTACTTGTCCTCTTGCTCAGTTGTGCACCGGGCCTCCCACTCGTCTTTCTATTATGGTTAGAGCCATTTTGCACTGTTCTGTGAAGGGAGTAGTACAGAGCATTGTACCAGATCTTCAGTTTCTTGGCAATTTTTCACATGGAATAGCCTTCATTTCTCAGAACAACAATAGACTGACGAGTTTCAGAAGAAAGGTCTTTGTTTCCGGCCATTTTGAGCCTGTAATTGAACCCTCAAATGCTGATGCTCCACTGAAAAACAGTTTTCAGCTGCGCTAACATAATTGCAAAATGGTTTTCTAATGATCAATTAGCCTTTTAAAATGATTATATTGGATTAGCTAACACAACGTGCCGTTGGAACAGTGGTTGCTAATAATGGGCCTCTGTACGCCTATGTAGATATTCCATTTAAAAAAGCAGCCATTTCCAGCTACAATAGTCATGTACAACATTAACACTGTATTTCTGATCAATTTGATGTTATTTTAATGGATAAAAAATTGGCTTTTCTTTCAAAAACAAGGACATTTCTAAGTGACCCCAAACTTTTGAACGGTAGTGTATTTCACCAAAAATCCCTKATATATATTTTAATGTATCATTTTAAGGTTATTTTGAGATGGTATTCCATTACTTTCAAGAGTGAACAATTGTGTTATTTATTTTGTAAATTGTGTTAATGTTGTGATGTCATCAATGGGAGCCATGATTTTACTCCTCAGCTCAGAGTGATGAGGAGCGGTATGTTTTTATGTATGCTCCGGTCTTTTGAATGCACATGTTCACAAATGCTCAAAAAAGACAAGCAWAAATTATATTGTTATTGATTTAGTGTTGTTTCAGTACTGTTTTTAGGAATATAGATTAGCATGATTGGGGAMAATTTTTTAGCTCAACTGTCATTGCAACTTTGCAAGGCCCAGCTACCGTTAGCTTTGGTTGCGGGAGAGAGTCTCTTTCAGGTACAGACAGCGTGAGTTTTCTGACGATTTTCTCACGGGCATTTTACACTGTCTTGTCTTCTATCAGGCAAATATACTTGTGTCCAGACGACAGCATTCATGTCAAAAATGGCATTGTTGCTTCATTAGTATGCCTCAGGTATAGTGGTATTCACCTGCAGGTGAACACTTCTTGAACATGATGATTAGCCTGACAAGTTGGCAGAGTGAAGAAATTCCCAGAAAAATAGGGACAGTCAAGCTCAACCGCTCCTTGCTAAACAAGAGCATCTTGTGTGGGGGAGGCTTCCCAACAGTGCACCAATGTCTCCAGGGAGCACTATTGTGGTCAAACCCACTTCATCCAAGACCATGCCACGAAACATCATGGTGGGCCGAGTAATCACATCCATGTGGGGCGACATCTGGGTGCTCATGAAAGTCACTAACAGTACTTGTTGACTATTGGTCTCGTGCCGGTATGTAAACTTATGTGGAGTTTACCACCCGCTTTGGGCTGCATTTCCAAACGTCGGGAAATGTGGGGTATAGAAGACCGCTTTGCCCGATGTTGATCGGGGGACTGAGTCCTTCTGATCGAGGCTCAGCCCGATCAGCGGGGACAATGAGCCCKCTGATCATCGAAGTGTTGATGATCAATGTGTCCTGCAAATCACATTAGTTCTCGCAGCTAGCTGTGTTCTTCAAGCCGAGTGATCCACCGCTAAGAGTTGTACTCTTTTGTTTTACGTAGAGGCTAGTGGCTAGGCAGAGTAGGGGAGGTTGCCCTCCTTTCCCCCGACCGCCCTTCGCCAGGGCGAGAGGCCACAGTTCACGGAGCAAAAAGATTGAACGAAAAGTATCCGGGTGCTCCGCCGTCGCCAAAGCGACGGGAGGGGAGACATTAAACCCCCTCCTGCGCCAGGGCACAGAGTGGTTGGCTGGGTTCACGGAGCTGTGCGAGGGTCCTGGGTGAGACACAAGCAGCTGAATGTTGGAGACTGAGGCGGGAAGACCCGGTTCACCGGCAACCTCCAATCCCTTTTCGACTCGGTCACCTGCCCACAGGTGCGCCATGTGGCAGTGCCTAATGGGGAAAGGGGGGATGGAGCCGGTCGGGCGCAACCCAGGCGACATGGAGATGCGGGGAACCGGGCTCAGGCTGGGGCCGAAGCCACCCTCCTGGCCAAGAAGAACCCCGCGCRGAGGGAAGGGAGAGGCGGGGACAATGAGCCCCCTACCCAACCAATAGCAGAGTTTTGTTTTTGGAGKACAGCGCCGGCGGCTGACAACCCGTCAATGATCCTTCCGCAGGTTCACCTACGGAAACCTTGTTARYACTTTTACTTCCTCTAGATCAAGTTTGATCGTCTTCTCGGCGCTCTGCCAGGGCCGTGACCAACCTCGGCGGGGCCGATCCGAGGACCCCACTAAACCATCCAATCGGTAGTAGCAACGGGCGGTGGACTTAATCAACGCGAGCTTATGACCCGCGCTTACTGGGATCTCCTCATTCYTGGGAAATAATTGCATAATAAGTGATTTCTTCAAGTAAAGATGCCATTCATTAGCATGGGAACACCTGGGTCATGTTCATTAGGCACCAAACAGAAGAAAACTGACTGAAACAGGGAGGGACTGTATGGACTTGTCCTATTAAGAAACGCTAGTTTTCCGTTGCATAACATTTTGCTCTGGTGTGCCCTAATGAATACGYCCATACCTTGATCATTCCCTCCAGTCCTCCAATTCTAAACTGCCACAATTCTCTCTCTCTCTCCAGTCCTCCCAGACTAAACTGCCTGACTACCAGTCGTATCACCACCCTGCGGCTTCCTGTCCTATGGTAGCCTGGCTACCAGTCTGTTTAGCTAACGTTCCACTCCTTGCCACTCCTTGTCATGAKAATCAAGGAGTGGTATGTCATCCCAAACAGATCGCATTTCTCCAGGCTATTCCATGGACTGTTCTGCTCCCCAGATTGTCTATAGTTTGTTGTTGATATTGTTCCTTGTCTCATCTGTTTGTCTGCCTCTTTTCATTGTTAAAGTGTATTGGGAGTGACCCCTGGTTAATGCACTTGAACTGAATCTGACTTGACCCCAGGCAMGGCTCAGACGCTGTGTTGGAGCAGGAWGTCCCCAGGTCCCAGAGAGACTCAGACAGTCCATTGGAGGCTTGCCCTGCTGACCTGGTGCCCCCAGCAGATCTGGCACCAGAGACAGGCCCACAGTTGAATAGCAGAGGCTGGCCTTATACCATAGCTAGGCTGGTTATGGAGCCAAACAGCCAGGTGAGAGAAGAAAGCGAAGCAGCAGGTTTGAGGTTTTAATGCAAGTGCCTGTTTTCTTTGAATTGTTAATTAATCTCTTGGTGGGTTGATAATGGTGAGTGAAGTGAGCAGGAGGAATAGGGGTTTAATGGAGTAATTAAATTAATGGATTGAATTTGAACAAACTTCTTGAATTGCCTCTTAACCCTGGTGTGCAGGATTCATTACCTTGTCTTTTAAATCTGGTGTGCAGGATTCATTACCTCATCTTTAGCAATAGTCCCTCGCTGTTTTAGCCAGTGTCCATCCGTTTGGTGCCCTCAGACCATCTTTAGCTTCTTCATGTTTCTCCACCTATCCTTGATGTTGACAGTGGTTCTGCCCAAGAAGGGGAAAGAGGACTTCATTCTGACCCATTTTCCCACTCCATGGCGCGTCACTCCCTCCTTCACCCACTCTCCCTCCGTCTCCTCGGCTCTCCACATCTACAGGAGGGCCACAACAGAACACTTAGGGTTAACACAATAAACACACTTAGGGGACAATACTTAGGGATAACATAGTAAACACACTGTAGAGGACAACACTTAGGGTTAACAGTGTGTATACTATATAGAGGACAACACTTAGGGTTAACATATAGTATACATTATGTAGAGGACACCACTTAGGGTTAACATATAGCATACATTATGTAGAGGTTTCCCAGACACAGATTAAGCCTAGTCCTGATTCTCCATTTAACTTGATTTTTAGTCCAGGACTAGGCTTTATCTGTGTCTGGGAAACAGCCCCTAAGTCACCATTTAAATATCAACATTGCATTCGGGAAAGTATTCAGACCCCTTGACTTTTCCCAGATTTTGTTACATTACAGCCTTATTCTAAAATTGATTAACACGTTTTTRCCCCCTCAATCTATACACAATACCKCATAATAWCGAAGCCAAAACAGTTTTATTTTTTTCAAATATACACTACCGTTCAAAAGTTTGGGGTCACTTAGAGACCTGATCCTAGATCACCACCCCTACCCGGAGACCTAATCCTAGATCACCCCTCCTACCCTGAGAGGCTTTATGAATCAAGTACTCAACAGGCAGGTTCATTAAATAGTACCCGCAAAACACCAGTCTCAACGTCAACAGTGAAGATGCGACTCAGGATGCTGGCCTTCTAGACCTAACTATTTTCAGGTCTCCCCAGAGATATTAGATCGGGTTCAAGTCCGGGCTCTGGCTGCACCGCTCAATGACKTTGCAACTTGTCCAGAAGCCACTCCTGCATTGTCTTGACTGTGTACTTAGGGTCGTTGTCCTGTTGCAAGGTGAACCTTCGTCCCAGTCTGAGGTCCTGAGTGCTCTGGAGCAGGTTTTCATGAAGGATCTCTGTACATTGCTCCGTTCATTTTTCCCCTCGATCCTGACTAAATCTCCCAGTCCCTGAAAATCATCCACACAGGATGATTCTGCCACCACCATGCTTCACTGTAGGGATGGTGCCAGGTTTACTCCAGACGTGACGCTTGGCATTCAGGCTAAAGAGTTGTATCATCAGACCAGAGAATCTTGTTTCTCATGGTCTGAAAGTCCTTAAGGTGCCTTTTGGCAAACTCCAAGCGGCCTGTCATGTGCCTTTTACTGAGGAGTGGCTTCCGTCTGGCCACTCAAACATAAAGGCCTGATTGGTGGAGTGCTGGAGAGATTCTGGGGGTGGGATTGGAGCCTCTCTGGGGGGAGGAAGTGGATCAGGGGGTACGTTCTATATGAGCAGGGAGCTCAGGAGTGTCATCCTGAATACACACATCCTCCTCAGACGAGGTCCTGGAGTCAGAGAGAGGTCGTATTCATTAATATTCATTAAGGCACACCATAGCAAAACGATTTGCAAGCGTTTCTTAATGGACAAGGTCAGGTAGTCCCTCTCCCTTTCAGTCAACTTCCACTACCCTTGTCAACAGGTATCCCTCATTAAAAATGTGTTAATGAGAGATGGTTGAAGGTGCTTCCATTAACACAGTACTACATGTAGGGACGTCCTTCTTGTTCTTGACTTACTCTTTGGTTATCTTTAAGGCTCATCGTTTGCGACACTTCCGTATGAGTTGGCTCCAGGTGGAGGCGGAGCTTAGTGTGTCCGACCGGCTGACTGACATCTGGGCTGACTCCTCCCCGTTGGATACTGATTCCGCCCTCTCAGCTACCGGCTCCTCCTTCTCTGCTACAGTCTGCTCTAGAGAGGCTGTAGAATCCTGCACACCAGGGTTAGAAGATGAGGTAATGAATCCTGCACTGTATACATTTGCTAAAATGTCTTAAAACCTATTATTGCTTTGTCATTCTGGGGTATTGTGTGTAGATTGATGAAGGAAAAAATTKATTAATACATTAATTTAATATATTTTAGAATAAGGCTGTAATGTAACAACATGTGGATAAASGGCAGGGGTCTGAATATTTTCCRGAATGTCACCATCTTCTAAACCGAGGCTGTGCTCAGTCTTCCTGTCTCCTCCAGTAGTACTGGTTCTGGTGTTGTATCCAGAACCTAAACTCACCCTCTTCCTGCCTCTTCCAGTAGTACTGTTGCTGTCTCTGGAGCCTAAACGAAGACACATGTTAGAACTCCATAGTGAATCACTAGTAATAAACACCTATATAGTTTGAATCATAATTGTTGATCATCATAARTATAGAGCTTCTCGGGGGGCGGAARCTCTCTGGGGGGTGGAAGTGTTTTGGGTGGCACGTTCTATATGAGCAGGGAGCTCAGGGGTGTCCTCCTGAATACCATGGTGACCAAAGGTAACGGGGAATCAGGGTTCGATTCCAGAGAGGGTGCCTGAGAAATGGCTACCACATCCAAGGAAGGCAGCAGGCGRGCAAATTACCCACTACCGACTCMAGGAGGTAGTGACGAAATATAACAATACAGAACTCTTTCGAGGCCCTGTAATTGGAATGAGTACACTTTAAATCCTTTAACGAGGATCCATTGGCGGMCAAGTCTGGTGCCAGCAGCCGCGATAATTCCAGCTCCAATCGCGTATCTTAAAGTTGTTGCAGTTTAAAAGCTCGTAGTTGGATCTCGGGATCGAGCTGGCGGTCCGCCGCGAGGCGAGCTACCGCCTGTCCCAGCCGGTGCCTCTCGTCACCCCCTCGATGCCCTTAACTGAGTYTCCCGCAGGGTCTGAAGCATTTACTTTTTTTAAATTATGGTGTTTAAAGCAGTCCCGGTCGCCTGAATACCGCAGCTAGGAATAATGGAATACGACTCTGGCTATATTTTGTGTGTTTTTCTTCTGAACTGGGGCCATGATTTAAGAGGGACGGCCGGGAGCATTCGTATTGTGCCGCTAGAGGTGACATTCTTGGACCGGCGCAAGACGGACGAAAGCGAAATGATTTTCCATGAATGTTTTCATTAATCAAAAATGAAAGTCGGAGGTTCGAAGATGATCCGATACCATTGTAGTTCCGACCATAAATGATGCCAAATAGCGATTTGCCGGCCTTACAGTGTCCGGGACAGTGTCCGGGAAACCAAAGTCTTTGGGTTCCGGGGGGAGTATGGTTGCAAAGCTGAAACTTAAAGGAATTGACGGAAGGGCACCACCAGGAGTGGATCATGCGGCTTAATTTGACTCAACATGGGAAACCTCACCCGGCCCGGACACGGAAAGGATTGACAGATTGAAAGCTCTTTCTCGATTCTGTGGGTGGTGGTGCATGGCCGTTCTTAGTTGGTGGAGCAATTTGTCTGGTTAATTCCGATAAAGAACGACACTCCGGCAGGCTAACTAGTTATGCGGCCCCGAGCGGTAGGTGGAAAATAAACTAACCAGGATTCCCTCAGTAGCGGCGAGGGAATAGGGAAGAGACCAGCGCCGAATCCCTGTTCGTCTGGTGGGCGCGGGAAATGTGAGGTATAGAAGACCGCTTTGCCTGGTGTCGATCGGGGGCCTGAGTCCTTCTGATCGAGGCTCAGCCKGTGGACGGTGAGAGGCTTGTAACGGCCCTCATCGCGCCGGTCTTCTCGGAGTCGGGTTGTTTGGGAATGCAGCRCAAAGTGGGTGGTAAACTCCATCTAAGGCTAAATACCGGAATGAGACCAATAGTCGACAAGTACCGTAAGGGAAAATTGAAAAMAACTTTGAAGAGAAAGTTCAAGAGGGTGTGAAACTGTTGAGAGGTCTGCTCAGTCTTCACCGGAGGATTCAACTCGGCGYGTCAGGGTTYGCCRGTTCRGGTGTGGACTGACCCCCGGTCGGGCTCGGCCCCCACCGGGCGCATTTCCTCTGTCGGTGGTGCGCCGCGACCGACTCTGGGTTGGCTTGGGGGCGAAGGTGGCTATCGGGTTCGGCCGTGAGCTTTACAGCATCCCTGCTCCGTACTCGCCGCTTCCTGGGGCCAAGGACTTAGTACCCGCTGTGTCATGTCATGTGCCCCTGTATGGGTACATGCCCTCAGCCATGACTGTCAACCGGGTCGGACTGTCCTTAGTGCGCACCCGACCGCGTTGCATCACCAGGGCGGGATCGGCTCACGTAACTGGTGCCAGGGTGCACCTTCGGGCCGTCCGCAGACCTACCCCAATGAACCCCCCGCACGCAGCCCCTTGCCATTCATTTTTATCCATTTCATGGGGGTCTTCCCTTACCTTCGGGCAAATCGATCACTCTAAAGAGAAACTACAAGCTGGCTTATGTGTCTCCCTGTCTGGCTGTGGAGTTTTCCAAGGCTCCTGCAAGATGGAAGGGGAACTCTAGAGACGACCCATCACAACCAACCGGCTCTGTGGATTTGAAGCAGAGACTGCTAGATCTAGGGTTGGGAGAGATTAATTAGTTCAGTTATTTCTTATGCGCGGTGCTGTTAGCACTTAATTTTTTTTGACATTGCCAAATTAAAACTGCCTAGTAGTCAATTCTTGCTCGTACAATATGCATATTATTGTTATTATTGGATAGAAACACTCTCTAGTTTCTAAATAACCGTTGGAATTATGTCTCTGAGTGGAACAGAACTCTATCTACAGCACTTTCCCTGACAGGGAGTGAGATTTCAGAAATCTGGGCTCTGGTCCCAGGTCAGTTTTAATGTCCCTGTTGAATGCTATGAGGATACAAACACTGCCTACACCTTCCTCTAGATGTCAGTAAGTGGTGACAATTTGAATGGAGTCGATTGCGCAATCAGGGCCCGTATAAAACAGAAAAAGACCGGAAGTAGCTTTCTTTTGGATCCTGCGCTGGACGCATGAAGGGCGTCGGACCGACCCCTTTCCAAGCTTGGTTTAGCCAGTAATATATTCGCCGTTCATTGTTTTTACTTGTTTAGGTGTTAAAAACATCATAAGGTAGTTATTTAAACCGTTTTATAGCAATTTATATATCCGTTGTAGTGCGATTTTGAGGCATTTATTTGTGACCCTCTTCCATGAGCGGGCACGTTTCCTGTAACATACCGAACGTTAATTGGCCATTTCGACGGGACAGGAGGACATCTTTCGACCAAAAGACGATTAGACCGGAGAAAGGATACATTGCCCAAGATACTGATGGAAGAACAGCTCACAGTAAGAACTATATATGATGATAAATCGCTGTTCTGTTGAAAATTTTAACGCATATATCGCCATTTTGTTATGTGTAGCTTCGCTTGGCGGACCCGGTATTGCACAGTAAGGATAATTTTTGAAATGTAAGTCAGCGATTGCATTAAAACTAATTTGTCTTTCGATTCCTGTCAAACCCTGTATTTTTTAGTCAAAGTTTATGATTAGCTATCGATTAGACTAGATCACTCTCAAAAAATAGCGCCCGACATTTTCAGGCCAGTTTCTGCTACTATTCTCATTGTATAACCACGTATTTTCTTGTGGCTAAATTGCACATTTTCGAACAACTCTATATGTATTTTTGTAATATGATGTTACAGGAGTGTCAATCGGGAAGAATTCTGAGAAGGTTAGTGAAAAAAGATTTATTATTTTGGTGATCATAACGTTATCGCTCCCCTTGCCTTTGATTCATGCTGGGGTAAACGTTTGCACACATCTGTGGTATGATGCTAATATAACGATTTAATTGTGTTTTCGCTGTTAAAACGCGTTCAGAAAATCTGAAATATTGTCTGAATTCACAAGATATGATGTCTGTTCCAGTCTGCATATGCTATTTTTGTCTATCTTTTTTGTTAACATGTTTTATCGATGAGTAAATTTGGTAATACACGTTGCTGCTAACTGGTATTCTCACTGCCTAGTCGAGTTGTCTGTGATGGTGGGGTTGCAATTGTGAAAACTATGGATTTCTACTTGAACATATGCACATTCTCTTCTAATTCAAATCAAACTATCCTGATATAAATAAATACTGTTATCAGACTGTCATCTGATGAGGTTTTTTCTTGGTTAGTGGCTATCAATATCTTTATTTGGCCGATTATTGGTGAATAGCTACTGGGGAGAGAAAAAAATGTGGATAGCACAAAGAAAAATTGTGTCTTTTGCTAACGTGGTTAGCTAATAGATTTACATATTGTGTCTTCCTGTAAAACATTTATAAAAAATCAGAAATGATTGCTGGATTCACAAGAAGTGGATCTTTCAAGTCTGGTATCTTGGACTGTTGATTGAATGATATTTAGATTGCTACTATTTACCTTGTGGAACGCTATGCTAGCTATGCTATTCAGCTTTTTACTGGTGGGGGTGGGGGGTGCTCCCGGAATCCGGGTTTTCTGACTCGGGGCCTAGAGAGTTAACTACAATGATTTGTTCTCGTGACGTGATGTGTGTGATCTTACATGTTGTTTACCTAGCTAGGTTTTGTTTACCTAGGTAGTAGCTACAGTCTTAGTTGTTTCCTAGGTAGCTAGCTACAAGTCTAAGCTAAAGTGTACAACCCCTGTTGAATATGGCCGGTGTCAGTAAACTTGGCAAAAAAGCATAATGAAATTGTTGCCAGGCTTGTATGTAGGCTGTTTTCCATGTTATCCAGAGGTAAACAAATCATCGGCAGAGCGTCAAGTGTGCGCTCTGACGCAAGGAATGGATGGGGCTAAAGCTTATTAGGGTGTGAACGATGCTGAATGGGTGTGGACAAGAGCTCTCTCACTGAAACAACACTAAAATGCCATTTTCCCTCAAAAGTGAATTTCCAAGTTTAAATTCACTTTCAAGCAGAATTACTTTCCCATTTGTTCCTCATGTGGCTAGTGTATGATATACAATTTTTGTACCTCTGAAGTCTCTATTTTATTCAATGTAATAACAGAAATTCAAATTTATTGCTACTAAGTAGCACCGAATCCAGGTGGTGAAGTCACATTTAGAAATATCATTTAAGTCTAGACCAATCTTATTGAGACTATATATCATTTACACATGTCGTTTAGACATTCCGTTTAGTGTGTGGTATTTGTGAGTGTTTTTATTTTAACTTATGTGTCATTTCCATCACATCAAGTTATTTGGGGATAAGAAAAACATTGAGTCTTTCTCCATGGTAGGTATATGCGGTGAAGACAGGGTAAGGAGCGGTGCTGGTGATATTCTGTAAATGCATCTCACCAAGCTCTAAGTGGACTTACTATTATTGCTGCAAGGTGCGACCTTTATCTTCCACACTATCATAAGTGAAACTACTCCAGAGGTGCCGTAGCTGCAGGGTGGAACAGTTCTGATCCTACAACGCTGGCCTGCTCTCTCTTCACCTCTTTGCTTGTTTTGATGTTGACAACTGAGTGACACTTCCCCAGAGGCAATATTTGACTTCAAGTGACGTCATTTTCTGGTTGAATTCTTTTTTTCTGGGTAACGCACATCAGCAAACCAGATAGACAAACAGGTGACTCAATGAACTGGTAACCAGATTAGAACTGTTAAAATACTTTTTTTTTGCATGACAACATCAAGGGGTCCTGATAAATACATCATATTTTGGTTGTTATCTGGGAAAAAGACCATCAGATTCCCAGATTACAACCAGGTAAATGCCTTTTAAAATCCCTAAGGTTTGATGTCCGCGCCCCGCGGAAATCAAAATTAGCATAATAATTCAAATTATATAATATTATATGTTTGGCATTGGATGCGTCTCAATCCACCGGATCCGCCTACAGGATGTTGGCACTTCCTTCATCTGTGGTGAAAGGTGACAGAGCTA
Organism: Salvelinus sp. IW2-2015; assembly: GCF_002910315.2. NCBI lineage: Eukaryota > Metazoa > Chordata > Actinopteri > Salmoniformes > Salmonidae > Salvelinus > Salvelinus sp. IW2-2015. The sequence goes on from NC_036866.1 coordinate 43,226,541, forward strand.
GAGAGGTGTTTGTCCAGACCATGAGACATCCCGAAAATTGGTCTTCTCACAACAATCGTCTGTACTGTCCCAACGGTTCGGCCTAAAACTATTATGACCTGTCCGTTTTTTCTCTACGTCTTGGACTTGTCTGAAGTGGGTACTCGCTGATCTGCCAACTCTGTCTGTAACAGTCAAACATTTTGGGCTAGAGACTAATATGGAGACTCTCCAAACCAAATACATGTTCGTTGTTTTTTCTCTAGGATGCCCAACAGGCCTTACAGCTTCATCTTAACGTCCCCCGGTACCTAGCTGGATTTTCCCCCCAAGTATACAGTACAGTATATGGAGAGCGTTAAGTTCCAAAAATAAGGGTAAAATACATGTAAAAAAATGAAAATGTTTCGCTGATCTTTCTTATATCTATCATATATGGGAACAGACACTTCAGAACAAACTTCCTTTAGATTTTTTTTTTGGGGGGGTGATCTGTTGGTTCCATGTAGTGTATCTGTTATTACAATGCTTTGTATGAGCTTAACAGAAGTAAAAGGCCCCCCAAACATTTATTTATGATACTTCAAGGGTTATCAAAATCAAATAGCAAAATGTTTCCTTGTATGACCTTCTTAAAAATTCCATTTGGCTTGTAGAACCCCCTCCCCCATTCCCCCAGCTTAGACTCTTATGGGTTAACGTAAACATGTTCATGAATACTAGAGTGGCCAATGCGGTCTTTAACTCAAAGGCACTTTGCCAAGAACAAGACAAAGTTATTGTATGGAGATTTAGAGTGGTCACCACAAAAAAGAGAGGCGGGGAGTGTGGGCTTACTCATTAATTTCCCCATTCCCTTTTACAGTGTGAATACTTGGTGAAATGAGCCAACTACATATGTAACATATATACAATTTTTATTGTCACATGCTTTGGTGAAACAGGTGTAAGTAATGCTTTACTAACAATGCAACATATATGTAGATAATAGCAACTAAATTAATTTGGAGGTCTTTTGAGCCAATCAGTGTTGATTGTGACATGGTAGGGGTGGTATCCAGATGCACTACCTCCGTCAATCATTATAGGCAATAACACAAGCTCAAAATAAAGCAAAGAGAAACATAAATCCATCAATGTAATTTAAGACATGAATGTGAAGTCAATTTGGGCAAAATTTCAAAAAACTTTGATTAAGTTTTCGTTCAAGTAGCTATTTCGTGAACAATCATCAAAGCGCTATGATGTTATTATACTGGCTCTCATGAGGACGACACCACATGAGGAAAAGGAAGAGCCAGAGTTTACCTCTGCTGCAGAGGATAAGTTATTCTGAAGTATGCACCTCAAGTAATTGCAGCCCCAAATACAATGCTTCTCAGACGTTCAGAAACAGCGACCAGTCTCAAACAATCACACTGTTTCAGAGAGACTCCATGAATCAGGCCTTCATGGTTCATTGCTGCAAAGGTCCAATAATAAAAGAGACTTCTCTGAGGGCCAGGATAACACGAGCAAATCCGACATTAGAGACGGTGAAATCTGATTTCTGTCATTGGTGATTGACGTATTTTGGTCTAATCTCGCTGTGTCTTTCTACGACAGAGTAGGACGATGACCTGCATATGATCCCACATGAAGCTCGAGGGAGGTGTAGGTTGGGGTGCTTATTGTGGGTGACACTAGCAGTGGATATTAAGATAAGGCACATGAAACCAGCAATGAATCCAAAGATTATGAGCCTGATATGCCATCCCCATTGTTGCCGCACAAGGGTCTTAACGTTTCAACGCAATACCAAACACACTCCGTGTAAGTTCTATGTTGACAGAGGATGAGTTGCAGAGGCCTGCAGTCAGATGAAGGGCATCCAAAGCCACCTCAACCAATGCAGATGGTGATGGCTTCAAGGACAAACACCAAGTAGCGATTTGTGGGAACTCACTTCTTCAAGACTGTTGGCAAAGCATTCGCACAGGTGGAAGGCGTGGTTGCAGAGAATGCCAAGAGTAGTGGTAAAGCTGTCATCAGGCAAGCGGATTCAGCTACCTTTTGAAGAGATCTAAAAAGTCTATTTGATTTGTTTAACACTTATTTGGTTAGCTAACATGATTCACATGTGGTTATTTCATAGTTTTTGATGTCCATCACTATTATTCCTAACATGTAAGAAACATAGTAAACAAAATAGTAAAAACCCTTGATGAGTCGGTGTGCTGCTCAAAACTTTGACCTGGCAACTGAAACATACCAGTATCCTACAGGAAGACAACAAGATATACAGAAAATTAAGGCAGCTTCACTTTTTGATTGGAATGCCACACATGTCACAAGTTTTATATTTGTAAAGGAAAACAACAAAATGAATAGGCACATGCCGAGCGCAGAGCCAGAAGATGTGCCATGGGGGGAAAAGTTTGTGCTGAGAACTGTGTAAATGTCTGCATATTTGATCTCTGCGGGAAAGACTGGGGAGGTGCTTGGGGCTCTCATGTAAGAGAGAAGTTCTAGTCCTGTTCAAGTACAAAGCATCACACATATAATTGTCCCGCAACAGTAAAATGGGCTAACGTCTATCGTGATTAATGAGGAAGCAGAACACACCCTCCATATATCAAATTGTTGTTAGAAAATAGAAACTTCTTAGAAAAATTAGAAATTGAATACTAGCCCTATAATTAGCCGCTGCGTTAACTTTCCTGTTGTGTAACAATACATTTTGGGAAGCACAGTGAGTCCACATTCTGATATCGTCTGGCAACCGACCTTCAGCAGATTATCACAACGTGAAAAAAGTTACGCCAGGAGATTTTACCACCAAGAGCCGTACTTGACTTGGTATCCATACCGGTTTTTGAGCAATGTTATTCCAATAGACTGCAGCCTTGAAGTGAGTTACTCTCGCGCCGTTGTTCACTGATAGCGATGAGTGGTGAATCCAACAAAAGGCTGCCACACAAGGGCAATTAAAGGCTAATCCTGGGTAAATACATATTAACTGAGTTTCATAGTGGATTAAAAATGAAACCCCATAGCAAATAGTTAATTCAATCAAACGCAATAAATGATAGAAGAGAAGATAGAAGATCATACGATAGTTTTTCAGATAATAGCACTTAGATGAGTGCCTGTTCACTAAGGTTGCATCCAAAATAGGCACCCTTTTCTCTAGATCTGTAGTCACTGGAGGGCCGCCTCGGTCAATATTCGTTAGTGCAGCTATATAGGGAACGGGTGCCATTTGTGACGTTTTCCCTTACCTATATCGCCTGGCCTAGGTTTCCAATGTCTGCAGTTCTAATAGTTGGTGACAGCTGTCTGAAGCAGGTTCTATACCGCCGTGGTTCCTGTCACAGTAAGAAACAGGGCCCGTCATTTATCAGCACGTGTCAATGCGAATCCTCCTTTCACCTACTCACAGGGCAACTTGGAAGATCCTAAGGAAGGGGTGGGTATGTCTGGTCAGTTCGCGAGCATGATTGAAGACGGAGCATGAATGGCTGGGAATAGGAAATGCAAATGGAACACAGAATGGCTCTAGAGGCTCAGATAGTCCCGCTTTTGAAACTTCTATTTCATTATTGCCACGGGCAAGCAGTCCTCTTCCCTTTAACCCCACGGTAGCCTCCCACCAGATAATGGCCCTGTCTTGCACATATATCGCCCAAATCTATGCTATAACATACGCATAAATCTCTCACTACTTTTATTTCCGCTACTAACTGGGTTCCTTGGTGCAAACACAGTGGCCCTCCCTGCGATCCTCGGCAAAGACCCTGAGCATCTCGCCAAAGGAGGCAAAGGGCAGGATAGGCTAAGTGGGATGTTGACTGATTAGTAGCCAGACCTGCGATAAGAGCAGGATTGAGCCCCACGCGTTTCACAAAACACAAGATTCAAACCGATTTGAATTAGTTGGGACATTATCTCAAGAAGTCCGCACCGCCGTAAATAAAGAACCCATTTTCTCAAGGCGGTTGGGTGCCGGGGGAAGATGTGAAGGAGTCAGAGGAGGGATACAGTAAGTTGGATCGTGAAACATGCTGTCTAAATGGCGCTTTGAGATATGAGGCGGTTGAGAGCTTTTGTCAGATCTCAAATTCAGTAGGGAGCAGAGGTTGCCCATTTATCAGAACTATATGAATTCAGAATTTTACTGGACTGCAGCAGAACTAGTTTCCTAAAGGCTGGAGCGTCTGCGCCTTCTCGCTTGCTCAGTAGCGTCCAAGGGCATGCATTTTTAGTGCTATTCTTGTGTGCTGTGTCTGATAAGTTTCACCTTTGGCGCTTTCTGGTACTGTCCTGGAGTTTTCGTAAAACATTTTCATACGGAAAAGCCTGATAAAAACACAGCAATGTTGCGCAGATCCCAAGGTGACTTACAGAGCATGACTGGAGAACCAAGACCGCGAGAGGGAGGGCAGTGATGTAGCCGTCCACAACTAGAATCAATTGGTGGAATCCTGGAAAAGACACGTATACGAAAGCATGATGACCTGAACTATGTGCCAGCATGCTTAATCGGAAAGGACCAATAGATAGATAGTTAGGCTACTGTGTCATTGTAGCAAAGTATTTATAAAACAATCTGATCTCGTTCAAAAAATGTATACATTCGCTCTGTTCTATTTATATACAATAGGCCTATTATTGATTTTTGCGCTTCTATAGGGAAAGACTGGATTACACTTAATTTTTTAAAAATATTTTTTTTTTATTATTTTTTTTTACCTTTTAATTTAAACCGGTAGGCTAGTTGAAGAACAAGTTCTCATTTGCAATGCGACCTGCCTAGAATAAAGCATCGCAGAGTGTGAACAGACCACAACACAGAGTTAACACAATGGAGTAAACAATAAACAAGTGCAAATAACATGGTCAGTAAAAAAAGAAAAAAAGAGAAATTATATACAATCGTGTGCAAAGGCATGAGGAGGTAGGCCATAATCAGATAATTACAATTTAAAGCAGATTAACACTGGAAGTGGTAAAATCATCACCGATGAATCATGTGCAAGTAGAGATACTGGTGTGGCAAAAAAAAGCAGAAAAGGAAATAAAAGGCATTATGAGGGGGGTTGAGGTAGGTAAATTGGGGTGGGCTATATACCGATGGACTATGTAAGCTTTGCAGCGATGCGGTTTAGCTGCTCGATAGCAGATTGTTTAACTTCTTGCAACTATAGGGGTGCTGTTGTTCCGCATTAGCAATATTTGGGTGCTCCAAATTAAACTGCTCGTGCTAATTCTTGATCGTACAATATGCATATTCTTGTTATTATTGGAATAGAAACACACCTTCTAAGTTTCTTATAGAATTGGAATATTTGTCCCTCTGAGTGGTACAGAACAATTTTCCATGTTGTAAAATTATGTTAAGGAGTGTCATCAAATTAATATATTTTGGCGGTGATTACGTTATAGGCGCTCTTTTGGGCTGGAATCGATGCTCTGGGTAACGTTTGCACATGTGGTACTGTGCTAACGCTTATCGATTTATTGTGTTTTTCGCTGAAAACCACGCTTAGAAAATGGGTGAAATATGGGTCTGAAAATCACAAGAAACTGGGTTTTCGCATTGGCTATGCTTTGTCTATTTTTTATGAAATGTTTTTTTATGATGAGTAAAAATTGGTCCCTACACGTTTGCTTATCTAGTAATTCCTAAGTCGATTTGTGATGGTCGGTGTGCAATTGTAAACTGTGATTTCTACCTGAAATAATGCACTTTTTCTAACAAAAACTATCCTTACCCATGAATATTGTTATCAGACTGTCATCTGATGGTTTTTTTTATAGGTTATTGGCTTATCAATATCCTTAGTTGAAGCCGAATTTGGTGATCAGCACCACTGAAGGAGTAAGAAACTGATGGAGTAGAATAGTGGGTGTATTTTGCTAACGTGTTTAGCTAATGATTTACATATTTGTTTCCCTGGTAAAACATTTTAAAACATCTGAAAATGGGTGGCTTTATTACAAGATCCTGTATCTTTCATCTGGGTCTTGGACTTGTGATTAATGATATTTTAGATGCTACTATTACTTGTGAAGCTATGAGCTAGCTATGCTAATCAAGTGTGTGGGGGGATGGGGGTGCTCCCGGGACCCGGGGTAGCGGCTCGTTAAGAGGTTAAGTGTTGTTGAGTGGAGCTACAAGTCTCCAACTTAGAGATTTTTGCAATTCGTTCCAGTCGCAGGGCAGCAGAGAACTGGAAGGGAAAGGCCGTCCAAGATGAGGTTTTTGGCTTTTTAGGGATGACAGTGAGATACACCTGCTAGAGGCGCGTGCCTCACGGTGGGTGTAGCCATCGTAGACCAGCAGTGAACTGAGATAAGGCGGCACTTTAAAACCTAGCATAGCCTTTGTAGATGACCTGGAAGCCAGTGGGTCCGACGGGACATGTAGCGAGGGCCCAGCCGCCCTAGGGCAATACAGGTCGCCAGTGGTGGGTCGAATAAGGTGCTTTTAGTAACAAAACGGATGGCAACTGTGATAACTGCATGCCAGTTTGCTGAGTAGGAGTTTGGAATGCCATTTTGTAGATGAAGCATCGCCGAGTCGAGGATGCGGTAGGATAAGTCAGTTTCCACTAGGGTCATGTTTGGCGGCGTGAGTGAAAGGAGGCTCTGTTGCGAAATAGAAAGCCGACTCTAGATCTGATTTTAAGATTTTTGGCGATGTGTGAATATGAGTCTGGAAGGAGCCGTTTGCAGTCTAGCCAGTATCTATCTCTAGGTACTTATAGATGTCCACATATTCTACGGTCAGAACCGTCCGGGTGGTGATGCAAGTCGGGCGTGCGGGTGCAGGCAGCGAACGGTTGAAGAGCATGCATTTGGTTTTTACTAGCGTTTAAGAGCAGTTTGAAGGCACAGGAAGGAGTGTTGAAATGGCATTGAAGCTGTTTGGAGGGTTGGTTATCAACAGTGTCGCAAAGAAGGGCCGCAGAAGTTATACCGAATGGTGTCGTCTGCGTAGAGGTGGATCAGGAACTCTGCCCGAGCCAACGAGCACCATCATTGATTATATACAGAGAAAAGAAGTCGGCCCGAGAATGAACCCTGTGGTACCCCCATTAAGAGACTGCAGAGGACCGGACAGCATGCCTTCCGATTTGACGCACGGAACTCTGTCCTGCAAAGTAGTTGGTGAAGCCAGGCAAGGCACGTCATTAGAAAACCGAGGCTACTGAGTCTGCCGATAAGAATAATGGTGATTGACAGAGTCGAAACGCCTTGGCCAGGTCGATGAGACGGCAGCACAGTACTGGTCTTTTATTCGATGCCGGTCATGATATCATTTAGTACCTTGAGCGGTGGCTGAAGTGGCACCCGTGAGCCGCTCGGACAACCGGATTGGAAACATGCAGCGGAGAAGGTACGGTGGGATTTCAGATGGTCAGGTGATCTGTTTGTTGACTTGGCTTTCGAAGACCTTAGATAGGCAAGGGCAGTGATGGATATAGGTTGTAACAGTTTTGGGTCAGGGTGTCTCCCCCCTTTGAGAGGGGTGACCGCGCGGACTGCTTTCCATCCCTTGGGGCGATCTCAGATTGATACAAAGGAGGAGGTTCGAAAGCTGGTAATTAGGTGCCGACACTCGGCGGCGGACGTCTTCAGACATAGGCCGGCGGTCAGCATTGCGCTAGCCACAGCTGATTTGTATGGGGTCCAGGTTTTTCCAGTTTACCAGACATCCTGCTATCTGGATTTGGGTAAAGAGAAGCTGGGGAGGATTGGGCGAGTAAGCACCGCCGGCAAGCGCGCGGGGGGCAGCGGGAGGCGGGCTTGTTCGCGAAAAGCGCCTCTGGAGTCGACCAGGACGGAAGGATGGCCACGACATTCGAAACCTGCTTGTCTCGAAGTCTTGCGATCATAACGGCTCTTATGCGTGGTGACCCGTGGTTACCTAGCACAGTGCAGTGGGGCAGCTGGCGGCAGGCAATGTCTGTTTTCCACATGGCTTTACAGTATGCCAGAACTTTTTGGAGTTAGAAGGTACAGGACTGCAAATTCTCTGCTTGAAAAAGCTGGCTTCAATGCTTTCTCGACTGACCTGCGTGTATTGGTTTCCTGACTTCCCTGACACAGCTTCGATATCCGCCGTGGGCTCTTCGATGCTATTGCAGTTCGCCACAGTGTTTTCTTGTGCTGGTGCGCGCCGAGCCAGTTCAGGTCTGGAGTGACCAAGGGCTCTATCTGTTTCTTAGCTATCTTGCATTTTTTGAACGGAGCTGCTTGTCTAATATGGTAGGAAGTAACTTTTAAAGAATGACCAGGCATCCTCAACTGACGGGACTGGAGGTCAATATCCATCCAGGGTACCCGGGGCCAGGTCGATTAGAAAGGCCTGCTCGCAGACTAAAAAGTGTTTTAGGCGAGCGTTTGATAGTGATGAGGGTGGTCGTTTGACCGCGGACCACGCAGCGGATTCCAGGCCCATGAGGCCAGTGATCGCTGAGTATCTTGATTTGAAGACAGCAAGCGGTGTATTTGGAGGGCAGGTTGGTCAGGATATGTCTATTAGGGTGCCCATGCTGACGATTTAGGGTTGTAAAACTGGGTAGGTTCTTTTGATGGATTTGTGTGAAGATTGCGGGCCTCTAGCTTAGATTGTAGACTTGTGTGGCCGGGGTGTTAAGCATATCCCAGTTTAGGTCACCTAACAGAACAAACTCTGAGCTAGGATGGGAGGATCATTCACAGATGGTGTCCAGGGCACAGCTGGGAAGCTGAGGGGGGTCGGTAGCAGGCGCAACGTGAAGAGACTTATTTTCTGGAGAGATTATTTTTTAAAATTAAGAGTTTCGAACTGTTTTGGGCATCGACCTGGAAAGTAATGACCAGAAATTTGCAGCTATCTCTGCAGATAGAATTGCAACTCTCCCCTTTGGCAGTTCTACTATCTTGTGACGGAAAAGTGTTAGTTGGGTAATGGGGGACAACTTACAGAATTTTGGTGGGTCTTACCTAAGCCAGGATTAAGACCACGGCCACGGACATCAAGGGTTGGCGAAAGAGTGTGCTTAAAGCGGTGAGTAAGACAAACTTAGGGAAGGAGGCCTTCGATGTTGACCATGCATGAGCCAAGGCTTTTTCGATCACAGAAGTCAATCAAATGAGGGTGCCTGGGACACTGCCAGGGCCTGGGTTAACCTCCCATCCACCCGATTGAACGGAGTAAGTAGGATGAGAGGTGCGGCTAAGGCTATCAAAACTGGTCGCCTAGAGCGTGGATGACAAGGAAATAAAGGAGCTAGATTATGCCCGTTCGGTAGAAATAGATTCTGGGCATAATGTGCAGACAGGGTATGGTGGGGCACGGCGTAGCAGCGGAGGCATAAAGCCCAGGCACTGGGTGATGATAAGAGAGGTTTTGTAATCTCTGGACATGCCTTCGGGTTCTCAATGGGTGGGTCACCGCCCTGTGTGGGAGGTTACGAAGGGGGGTATCAGAGGTACGAGAGTGGGAGCTACGGGGTCCAGTTGCAAACCAAAACAATGATAACTAATGATAACTAGCCTAACAACAGTATACAAGGCATATTGATATTTGGCAGAGACATACAGTCAGGCATAAAAGTGATTGCCAGGTCTTGATTGGGGAGCTAGCTAAAACAGACAGGTGAGATTTTATAAACAGCAGCTAGTCAGCTAACCACAAGGCACAGCAGGTAAAAATGGCGACGACTAGGCAGAGAGGGTCGGATTAACTACACCAGAGCCTGAGTTAAACACAAGCGACAGATAAAACACAAGTAAAAGAAATGGAGATAACCGTAAATTAATGGACAGTCGGTAGGCAATCAGCTATGTAGCCAGGTGAGTCATAGTGTCCAGGGGGGCAGCCGTAGATGGAGCAGGGAAGTCGCCGCTAAGGCTAGCACGCGGTGTTTAAAGTTAGTAAGCCCGGGGGGTGGAGTCTGCTCAGACGAAGGGGTCTGCTCAGACGGAGGCCGGGTTGAGGGTACAGGGGATTTGGGGTAAATCGTCTGCAGACCAGATGTGGTCGTGTTCGACAGAGAATCCAGGCCGGATGGCGAGAGGACGGTTGTGGATTGTAGAATTGTGGTTTGCTAACTGCATGCTAGCCGTTCGTAGCAGTGGCACTCCAGCTGTGGCTAGCATGGTTAGCTGCGGCTAGCTGTGAGGGATCAGAAGTAGTCAGTAATCAGGGAAAGATATTACCTCTTTCAATGAGCCTTTTCAAA
>NC_036866.1:43236758-43279105 GCF_002910315.2 Salvelinus sp. IW2-2015
TCGGGCAAATCGATCACTCTAAAGAGAAACTACAAGCTGGCTTATGTGTCTCCCTGGCTGGCTGTGGAGTTTTCCAAGGCTCCTGCAAGATGGAAGGGGGAACTCTAGAGACGGACCCATCACAACCGGCTCTGTGGATTTGAAGCAGAGACTGCTAGATCTAGGGTTGGGAGAGATGAATTAGTTCAGTTACTTATTAGCTACAATGATTTGTTCTCGTGACGTGATGTGTGTGATCTTACATGTTGTTTACCTAGCTAGGTTAATTGTTTACCTAGGTAGCTAGCTACAAGTCTTAAGCTAAAGTGTACAACCCCTGTTGAATATGGCCGGTGTCAGTAAACGTTGGCAAAAAAGCATAATGAAATTGTTGCCAGCAGAACTGGTTAGGCTGTTTTCATGTTATCCAGAGGTAAACAAATCATCGGCCAGAGCGTCAAGTGTGCGCTCTGAACGCAAGGAGATGGATGGGGCTAAAGCTTATTAGGGTGTGAACGATGCTGAATGGGTGTGGACAAAGAGCTCTCTCACTGAAACACTAAAATGCCATTTTCTCAAAAGTGAATTTCCAAGTTTATCAACTTTCAAAGCAGAATTACTTTCCCATTGTTCCTCARGTGCAGTGTATGATATACCATTTTGTACCTCTGAGTCTCTKATTTTATTCAATGTAAAAAACAGAAATTCAAATTTTGCTACATAAGACCGAATCCAGGTGGTGAGTCACATTTAGAAATATCATTAAGTCTAGACATCTRATTGAGACATATCATTTACACATGTCGTTTAGACATTCCGTTTAGTGTGTGGTATTTGTGGCATGTTTTTATTTTAACTTATTGTGTCATTTCCATCACATCAAGTTGAGATTTGCATGGTAGGTATACGTGAAGACAGGGAGGCGGTGCTGGTGATATTCTGTAAATGCATCTCACAGCTCTAAAGTGGACTTACTAACTTATTGCTGCAAGGTGCGACCTTATCTTCCACACTATCATAAGTGAACTAACTCCAGAGGTGCCGTAGCTGCAGGGTGGAACATTCTGATCCTAAACGCTAGGCCTGCTAGCTCTCTTCACCTCTTTGCTTGTTTTGATGTTGACAACTGAGTGACACTTCCCCAGAGGGCAATATTTGACTTCAAAGTGACGTCATTTTCTGGTTGAATTCTTTTTTTCTGGGTAAAGCAACATCAGCAAACCAGATGACAAACAGGTGACTCAATGAACTGGTAACCAGATTAGAACTAGTTAAATACTTTTTTMTCATGACAACATCAAGGGGTCTGATAAATACATCATATTTTGGTTGTTATCTGGGAAAAAGACCATCAGATTCCCAGATTACAACCAGGTAAATGCCTTTTAAAATCCCTAAGGTTGATGTCCGCGCCCCGCGGAAATCAAATTAGCATAATAATTCAAAAATATATATATATATATGTTTGGCATTGGATGCGTCTCAATCCACCGCATCCGCCTACAGGATGTTGCACTTCTTCATCTGTGGTGAAAGGTGACAGAGCTAGAGAGGTGTTTGTCAGACCATGAGACATCCCGAAAATTGGTCTTCTCACAAAATCGTCTGTACTGTCCCAACGGTTCGGCCTAAAAACTATTATGACCTGTCCGTTTTTCTCTACGTCTTGGGACTTGTCTGAAGTGGGTACAGCTGATCTGCCAACCTCTGTCTGTAACAGTCAAACATTTTGGGCTAGAGACTAATATGACTCTCTCAAACAAATACATGTTCGTTGTTTTTCTCTAGGATGCCCACAGGCCTTACAAGCTTCATCTTAACGTCCCCCGGTACCAGCTGGATTTTCCCCCCAAGTATACAGTACAGTATATGGAGAGCGTTAAGTTCCAAAAATAAGGGTAAAATACATGTAAAAAAATGAAAATGTTTCCTGATCTTTCTTATATCTATCATATATGGGACAGACACTTCAGAACAAACTTCCTTTAGATTTTTTTTTGGGGGGGGTGATCTGTGGTTCCATGTAGTGTATCTGTTATTCAATGCTTTGTATGAGCTAACAGAAGTAAGGCCCCCCCAAACATTTTATTATGATACTTCAAGGGTTATCAAAATCAAATAGCAAAATTATCCTTGGTATGACCTTAAAAAATTCAATTTGGCTTAGTAGAACCCCCTCCCCCATTCCCCCAGCTTAGACTCTTATGGGTTAACGTAAACATGTTCATGAATACTAGAGTGGCCAATGCGGTCTTAATCAAAGGCACTTTGCCAAGKACAAGACAAAGTTATTGTATGGGAGATTTAGAGTGGTCACCCACAAAAAGAGAGGCGGGGGTGTACTCATTAATTTCCCCATTCCCTTTTACAGTGTGAATACTTGGTGAAGAGCCAACTACATATGTCAAATTACATTTTTATTGTCACATGCTTTGTGAAGAACAGGTGTAGTAATGCTTACTAACAATGCAACAATGTAGAATACAACAATTAATGTGTTTGAGCCAATCAGTTGTGTTGTGACATGGTAGGGGTGGTATCCAGAAGATACCGTCAATATTATGGCAATAACAGCTCAAATAAGCAAAGAGAAACAACAATCCATCATTAATTTAAGACATGAATGTGAGTCAATTTGCAAAATTTCAAGAACTRTGAAAGTTTCTTCAAGTGCAGTCGTAACAATCATCAAGCGCTATGATGWAACTGGCTCTCATGAGGACCACCACAGGAAAGGAAGAGCCAGAGTTACCTCTGCTGCAGAGGATAAGTTCATTRGAGTTAACTGCACCTCAGAAATTGCAGCCCAAATAAATGCTTCAGAGTTCAAGAAACAGACACATCTCAACATCAACTGTTCAGAGCAGACTCCATGAATCAGGCCTTCATGGTTCAATTGCTGCAAAGGTCCCAATAATAAGAAGAGACTTGCTTGGGCCAAGAAACACGAGCAATCGACATTAGACCATCCCATCTGGTTTGCGCTCATTGGGTCTATAATTCGTTTTTCAACAGGACAATGACCAAACACAACTCCAGGCTGTGTAAGTTCTATTTGACCAAGAAGGAGAGTGATGGAGCGCTGCATCAGATGACCTGGCCTCCACAATCACCCAACCTCAACCCAATTGAGATGGTTTGGGATGAGTTGGACTGCAGAGTGAAGGAAAAGCAGCCAACAGTGCCCAGCATTTGTGGGAACTCCTTCAAGACTGTTGGAAAAGCATTCCAGGTGAAGCTGGTTGAGAGAATGCCAAGAGTGTGTAAAGCTGTCATCAAGGCAAGGGATAGCTACTTTGAAGAATCTAAAAATCTATTTTGATTTGTTTAACACTTATTTGGTTACTACATGATTCCATGTGTTATTTCATAGTTTTGATGTCATCACTATTATTCTACAATGTAGAAAATAGTAAAAAATAAAMAAAAACCCTTGAATGAGTCGGTGTGTCCAAACTTTTGACTGGCACTGAAACATACAGTATCCTACAGCAGAACGACAACACGATATACAGAAAATAAGGCACTTACTTTGATTGGAATGCACACATGTKCAAAGTTATTATTTGTAAGGAAAARAACAATGAAGGCAATGCGAGCGRGAGCCAGAAGATGTGCCAGGGGGAAAAGTTTGTGCTAGACTGTGTAAATGTCTGCATATTTGATCTGGGGAAAGACTGGGGAGGTGCTTGGGCTCTCATGTAAGAGAGAAGTTAGTCCTGTTCAGTAAAGCATCAAACATAAATTGTCCGCAACAGTAAAATGGGCTACGTCTATGTGAATTAATGYGGAAGCAGAACACACCTCATTTCAAATTGTTGTTAGAAAATAAAACTTCTTAGAAAATAATTAGAAATTGAAATATAGCCTATAATTAGCGCTGGTTAACTTTCCTGTTGTGTAACAATCACATTTTGGAACAGTGAGCACATTCTGATATCGTGCTGGGACGACCATTAGAGATATCACACGTGAAAAGYTTACGCCAGGGATTTCCACCAGAGCCGTAATTACTTATCCATAGGTTTGACATGTTTTCATAGACTGCAGCTTGAAGTGAATTAGCTCGCGCGTGTCATTGCATGCGATGAGTGTGATCCCAACAAAAGGCTGCCACCCAAGGGAAATTAAGGCTAATCCTGGGTAATAAATATAACTGAGTTTCATAGTGGATTAAAATGAAACCCCATAGCATATTAATTCAATCAAACGCATATAAATGTATTTGTGGATACTGACGGTAACTACGTAGTTCGATAATAGCACTTAGATGAGTGCCTGTTCACTAAGGTTGCATCCAAAATGGCACCCTTTTCTCTAGATAGTGTAGTGCACTGGAGGGCCCTGGTCAAAAGTAGTGCACTATATAGGGAATAGGGTGCCATTTGTGACGTTTTCCKTTACACTATATTCCCTGGCCTTGGGTTTTATGTCTGCAGTCTAATATTGTGACAGCTGTCTGAAGCAYGTCAAGCGTGTTCTTCACAGTAAGAACGGGCCTCTTCAGACGTGTCAATGCGAATCCTCCTTTCTACTCACAGGGCACTTGAAGATCCAAGGAAGGGTGGGTATGTCTGTCAGTGGAGGCAGTTGAAGGAAGGGATGATGGCTGGAATGGAATGAATGGAACACAGATGGTCTAGAGGCTCAGTAGTCCCTTTTGAAACTTCTATTCATTAGCCACCACTGTCTGGTGCAACAGCAGTGGCCTCCCTGCGACTCGGCAAAGACCCTGAGCATGCAGGAGGAAAAGGGCAATAGGCTAAGTGGGATGTGACTGATTAGTAGCCAGACATGGCGATAAGAGCAGGATGAGCCAACCCTTTTAAAAACCACAAGATTCCCACCGTAATGAATTTAGTTGTGACATTATCCAAAGAAGTCCGCCCGCCGTAAATAAAGACACATTTCTCAGCGGTTGGGTGCGGGGGAAGATGTGAAGGAGTCAGAGGAGGGTTATAGTAAGTTGGATTGTGACATGCTGTCTAAATGGCGCTTTGAGATCTGAGGCGGTTGGAGCTTTGTCAGATCAATCAGTAGGGAGCAGAGGTTGCCCATTTATCAGAACTATATGATCAGAATTTTACTGGATCGCAGAACTAGTTTCCTAAAGGCTGGAGCGTCTGCCTTCTCGCTTGCTCCAGTAGCGCTCCAGCATGCATTTTTAGGCTACTTGTGTGCTGCTATAGTCCCTTTGCTTTTGCTACTGTCATGGAGTTCGRWAAARATTTTCATAAGGAAACTGATAAAACACKCATGTGCAAAATCAAGGTGACTTACAAAGATGAGGAGGACCAAGAGCAAGAGAGGGAGGGCAGTGATGTAGCGTCCACAACTAAAGAATCATTGTGGAATCTGAAAAGACACGTATCACGAAAGCATGATGATGAACTATGTGCACATGCTAATGGAAAGGACCAAGATAGATAGTTAGCTAACTGTGTCATTGTAGCAAAGTATTTATAAACAATCTGATCTCTTAAAAAATGTATACATTGTTGTTCTATTATCTATACAATAGGCTATTATTGATTTTGGCCTAATAGGGAAAGACTGGATTACCTAATAGGGAAAGATATTACCTCTTTCAATGAGCTTTCCATTTTGATAGCGTTATTTTGTCTAAAAAACTAGAGGCATTCCTGTAGAATATTTTTAAAACAACTCTGCACCCCTGCACCACCCTGCCAAGAGTTTAGCATCKCCAGTGGCTCTGTAAGAGCTGAGAMGGTATTCTCCGCTGCTGGCCTGCTCTCCAGGCATGAGCCTGAAGCCACAGACTCTGGCCAAACTCATGTTTCTAAAAGTGAATTCAAAGGCACTGTAGWCTAATAAGTTATTTAATTCTAAGTAAGTCACAGCCTACAGTATATGCACACTTTTTAGACAAATTATTTAATACAGCAAGATGTTGTTTTAAATGCTAGTGTGTTGAACTCGAAAATGCTTCACAATGTATTTCTTTGTAGGCTATAACCTTGAAATAATAGGCTAATAATATAGCCACAATAAATCATTTTTGGTCCTTGTTAGGCTACCTGTCATACATATTTAGAGTGTTTTATATGCTGTTTAACCTTTTCATACTTGAGTTCCAATTATCTCTAACGGTCGCCCCAGCGTGAGTTTTTTTATACACGTGATGTTAGAATGTTCTCTCCATTCCAGAATGTGATTGTTATGGAACAGCACATTTAATCTGCGCTGCCCTCAAACCAAGGCACGCAGCCTGTTTTCATTTTTAGGCTGTTTTCAATTTGTCAATTTCAAATGATTTTCAAAGAACAGTTTGAATTGAGGTGTGTTCCGCCTCCTCATTCATTCACATAAAAGTAGTCCTTTTTACTTTTGCGTGAATTTTTGGGGGGGACATATCTGACCCAAGCACTTCCCAATTGTTTGTGCAGTTCAAGTCTGCAGACATTTGCATCTCCCGTCAGAACATATGTGTTCACATTTTCCATCTGTTGCCTGCATCGCAGACATTGTTGTTTACATTACTAATAATAACTTTGGAAATGTGCGCGTTTCTATGGAAGTAAGTGCCTTATTACGTTATAATAGTTTCTGTATGTCGTGTTATGTCATTTCTACTGTAGCTCACTGTATGTATGAATCATAATAAATGTATGTATATTCCATATACCCGCAGACACGCGAGGTATCGTTACTCATTTCATATCCTTTATGGTGTTAAATTCAATCGTGCTTTTGTAGCTAGCTACATTCTTCTATTATCTCTGTAAAACAATGCTAATTGCGTCAGAAAAGTATTAGCTTGTTTTGTATTTTGATTCTACCCTGGCCTTATGACTCCCAAGTGGTCCAGCGGTCTAAGGCACAGTGTCTCTGTGCTAGAGACGTCACTACAGACACCCTGGTTCAAATCCAGGCTGTGTTTTCTATCAAAGTGCATTACTACGTTATAAGTTTCTGTATGTTGTGTTCTGCCGTTTTGCTGTAGCTCATCATTGTGCATTCCACAAAGCTGTTTATCATGTCCGCCTTATCCACTGCCCCCATTTCGAGGTTCAAGTCAAGCACACAGTCTGGTTTGATTTTTTTCTCTCCCATCAAGTGATCCACCTTCCCTGTGGCCGACATGGTTGCTGTACGGACAGTGGAGATGACATGGACGTCTCGTTTCTCATACCACTTTACTGCCAGCCGTTGACCGTTCTCCTTGAACTCCTTTTCCCCTCTCTGCATCTTCCTGCATCCGAATGCCGGCATCACCTTCCTGTTCAACCTGAATGTGCCACAGGCCCCTGTGCTGTTGGAGAGCAGATGCTGGAAGAGTGTGGGACTGCTGTACCAATTGTCCACATACAAAGTGTGTCCCATGCTGAGATGAGGAGCCAACATGGTCATCACCATGGACCCGGACACCCCAAGCCCCTCATAATGTTGGATGTCAGTGGTGGACCCTGTGTAAACTATAATGTCCTGGACAAATCATGTCTTCACGTCGCACATGACAAAGGACATGACCCCAAACCTGTGCCTTTTGGAGGGAATATATTGACGGAACGCCAGCCTACCTTTCCATAACATCAGGGATTCATCAATGCATAGGTCCTTGTATGGCACAAAGACCCGACCAAATGCTGATGTCAGGCTGGTAAGAACATTTCTTAATTAGTATAATGGGTCATTTAGGATGGCAGTATTATTGTTGACGAAATGCAGGCATCACAGCAGAACTAGGAAGCGGTCTTGGGAAAAGAGGGTGGCAAAGAAGGGAGTTGCAAACATAGGGTCTGTGCCCCAGTATTCTCTTTGGGAGTTCTTCTTACTATCCCACTATGTGGTTGTCACCCATTTAGCGAGTTTCCCCCTCACTCCTGGCTCTCTTCTCCTGTAGCTCCAAGGCATAACGGTTGGTCTCCTCTACTATGTCTCCCACCAGCTCCTCTGTCATAAACAACTTGAAGCACTCTGCCGCAGATGGAAATTGCATGGGGCATTGCACTCCAGACAATGACTCATCAAAGCAAACAACAGGGCCAAGATGGGTGAAATGGCTGGCTGCCTTCCAGCTACCACAGAACTCCTGCACTTCATCCACTGTCGGTCTCCCTCCATCACCACCAGCATCTTCAAAGGGACCTGGAACTTTGTCAGTGGACAAGGAGTCCTCAGATTCAGGGTTCTCAATGGCTACAAGGTTGGGCAGCAGCTCCTCTTTGTCAGAATTAAAAAAATCTCCAGAATTTCCGCATTTGTGAGTTGTCTCCTTTTGAAAGAAATGGCAAATGCTACAGCTTATCTCACTAGCTACATACATAAACATAGTGGTTCCTCCTTTAAAAGTTGTGTCATACTGCGACACACCTTGCGTGCTGCCGCAGCATTCTGTGGCACGCCATTTTTTCTGTTACTGCTAGTTTGACCACCAGAGGGCATCTTTTAGAAGCATTTGATAGCGTTCTGTATTGGTATTACCAGAGAATTTAAAACCTTTTTTGTAATAACATAGTCTATTGGATTAATTTGATTAATATTATGGTGTTTCTATTCAGAGAAAAACAAAACCCTCAGGGTTCCCGTTAGGATGGAATGAAAAATATGGCGCTCGGGAGTAGGTTACAGGATTGGAGGATTCTAAATTGTTTGCCATCATTAGACAACTTTGTTCCAATATTTCTGTAAATCAGTGATATTTATTCCCATAGTAATTCGTTATGGATCCATAACTTAAACAACATCTGCATTTTGAAAGAGTATTTTTATTAACGAAATGTGTTTATTTGTTTATTAGGCTACTGTGCAGTCTACAATACATACTGTAGTAAACATGGGAAAGTGCCTAATTCCTTACATAAGGGAGAGCAGGCCATGTCTGTACTACAGAAAGCGGGGCACGTGGGAGACCGGTGTTATTTCAAAGTTGTGATGTCTTCACTATTATTCTACAATGGAGAAAAMAAAAAAAAGTTAAAATAAAGAAAAATCCTGGAATGAGTAGGTGTGTCCAAACTTTTGAWTAATATGATGTTTTTTCTATTCCAAGAAAATTGAAAAACCCTCGGTTTCCATTAGGATGGAATGGAAAATATGGTGCTGTACAACGTGACGGTCGGCTGTAGAGTACTGGGCTATTTAGCTAAAGAATCCCAGCAGGGCACGAGGAAGGAGTAGGCTGTCCTTGTAAATAAGAATTTGTTCTTAACTGACTTGCCTAGTTAAATAAAGGTTACACTGTCACGATCGTTTATTGAATAAATGGACCAAGGCGCAGTGTGTTTAGAGTTCCACATGTTTAATCAATGAAACTCACAAAAAAACAATAAAGAATAAAGGAACGTGAAGTTCAAGCAGTGCTCACAGGCAACTACACAGAAATAAGATCCCACAAACTAAAGGTGGAAAAAAAGGCTGCCTAAGTATGATCCCCAATCAGAGACAACGATAGACAGCTGCCTCTGATTGGGAACCATACCCGGCCAACAAAGAAATAGAACAACTAGAATGCCCACCCAAATCACACCCTGACCTAACCAATTAGAGAAATTAAAAGGCTCTCTAAGGTCAGGGCGTGACATACACTCAGAGCATAACATTTCTGCACCCTAATTTTCTAATTATTGTCTAACCAATACCAAAATGGAGATTAAGTGAAAATAAAAATCTCATTGATTAAGACCAGTCCCCATGCTTGCCTCAGAGCAGCGCAAAACGGTGCTAAAATTGTAATAGGCTTTTGCTTGTAACTTCAATATGCTCTTTAAATAAATAAGACCTACACCATTTTTAAAAGCTCATTACTCAACACTAATGAGACTAATTTTGCCTATGGTAGGCCTACAGTATATCGAAAAAATATTTTTTTCAATGACGTGACTCTCTGCCAATAATTACATTTAGAGGACTCTAAATGAATATCAGAGGGGCATTTTCCGTTAGATATTCTCACAGATCCTAAGGGGCTTTTATATAATTCTAAATGAATTAATAATAATAATAAATCGCTTTGTTTAAAAAGTAACAATATTTTGGAGATTTCATTTTCATCTAACCTAGAGTGAGCGAGAAAATGGCAATTCTTGAACACGGGGTGAGACATTCTCGCTAATTTGTAAATAAAGCCAGTTTGTTATTTAGGATTATTTATTTCTGGAGAGACCTAAAATMATTATTTAGCAGACATCACTTGCTTATATTCATGAAGATGATGAGCGATTGGCAAAGACAATCTGTTATCTGCTGGCATCACGGCACGACATCAACATCGCTCTAATTACAGTCAGAAGACGGTTGAAGAACCTTGCGTGGACTTATGGAAAGGCTCGGTAAGAAATGGTTATACATTTGAAGTCGGAAGTTAACATACACTTAGATTGGAGTCATTAAAACTCGTTTTCAACCACTCCACAAATTTCTTGTTAACAAACTATAGTTTTGACAAGTCGGTTAGGACATTTACTTTGTGCATGACACAAGTAATTTTTCCAACAATTGTTTACAGACAGATTATTTCACATGTAATTCACTGTATCACAATTCCAGTGGGTCAGAAGTTTACATACACTAAGTTGACTGTGCCTTTAAACAGCTTGGAAAATTCCAGAAAATTATGTCATGGCTTTAGAAGCTTCTGATAGGTGAATTGACATCAGTTGATTCAATTGGAGGTGTACCTGTGGATGTATATCAAGGCCTACATTCAAACTCAGTGCTTCTTCGCTTGACATCATGGTTAAATCAAAAGAAATCAGCCAAGACTTCAGAAGAAAAATTGTAGACCTTCACACGTCTGGTTCATCCTTGGGAGCAATTTCCAAACGCCTGAAGGTACCACATTCATCTGTACAAACAATAGTACGCAAGTATAAACACCATGGGACCACGCAGCTGTCATACCGCTCAGGAAGGAGACGCAGTCTGTCTCCTAGAGATGCACGTACTTTGGTGCAAAAAGTGCAAATCAATCCCAGAACAACAGCAAAGGACCTTGTAAAGATGCTGGAGGAAACAGGTACAAAAGTATCTATATCCACAGTAAAACAAACCCTAAATCGACATAACCTGAAAGGCCGCTCAGCAAGGAAGAAGCCACTGCTCCAAAACCGCCATAAAAAAGACAGACTGCGGTTTGCAACTGCACATGCGGACAAACATCATACTTTTTAGAGAAATGTCCTCTGGTTTGATGAAACAAAAATATAACTGTTTGGCCATAATGACCATCATTGTGTTTGGAGGAAAAAGGGGGAGGCTTGCAAGCCAAAGAACACCAGCCTAACCGTGAAGCAGATGGTGTGGCAGCATCATGGTGTGGGGGTGCTTTGCTGCTGGAGGGACTGGTGCACTTCACAAAATAGATGGCATCATGAGGAAGGGAAAATTATGTGGATATATTGCACCAACATCTCAAGACATCAGTCAGGAAGTTAAAGCTTGGTCGCAAATGGGTCTTCCAAATGGACAATGACCCCAAGGATAATTCCAAAGTTGTGGCAAAATAGCTTAAGGACAACAAAGTCAAGGTATCGGAGTGGCCATCACAAGCCTGACCTCAGTCCTATAGAAAATTTGTGGGCAGAACTGCAAAAAGCATGTGCAAGCAAGGAGGCCTACAAACCTGACTCAGTTACACCAGCTCTGTCAGGAGGAATMGGCCAAAATTCACCCAACTTATACAATTTAAAGGCAATGCTACAAATACTAATTGAGTGTATGTAAACTTCTGACCCACTAGGAATGTGATGAAAGAAATAAAAGCTGAAATAAATCATTCTCTCTACTATTATTCTGACATTTCACATTCTTAAAATATAGTGGTGATCCTAACTGACCTAAGACAGGGATTGTTTACTAGGATTAAATGTCAGGAATTGTGAAAAACTGAGTTTAAATGTATTTGGCTAAGGTGTATGTAAACTTCTGACTTCAACTGTATATAATTTTTTTTTAATTATCAGAACATTAACCATGTGTGTTCGCTTGTTTTGTACTGTTCTGTAGTATCGACCCATTTTACATGCATATTTGCATATTTCTATTATTGTACCTWATTTTGGCTGTTAGGCTAAATGTATTTTTTTCTTCTCCAAATGCAGACAATGACCCAAAACACACTGCCGCCCGGGTTTGCATTGCAAATGAACTGGGTCAAGACGCCAGCAGAGTAAGTAGACCTTTATGTGGTTAAATAAATAAAACACCTACAACACCTTCGGCAGGCCTACAGTATATCTAAACATATTTTTTTCATCTCTACATGTAGGTCTCCTGATTTAAACCCGATCAAACTTGTTTGGCATCAACTGAAAACATTCATCCGTAACTCTGCCAAGCCGACAAGCAAATATGAACTGGTCAAGGCCATCAAGATGTGTTGGCTAGAGAAATTGACAATGCAACAAATACAATGATCATCTCAGCAAGGTTTTACCTGTGGTCGTGAAGCTGGGTGGTAGTTGCGACTAAAATGTTGTTTATATAAACATCTGCATTTGAATGTCTTTTTTCCCGTTATTTTATTTTATTAACGAAAGCATAAAGATGTTGCTGAAGAAATACTCTTCTGTTGTTTTGAGTTAGAAATGTAACACTTTAGAGTACTTAAGCATCGAATACATTGCAAGTTGAGGGATTTTTCACAACAGTAGCRGGGTTATAAAAAGTCTATTGTCCTGCTAATAGGAAACATTTGCATGATGGGCTACACCTGCTACAGTTGTGAAAAACAAGTGTTTGAAAAGCTGTTTTCAAAATGCCTCCAGTTGTCCATCGCTACTGTAAATAAAAACACAGCATCTTGTTTACATTCTTTSTGTCACACACAATTTTTATCTACCTTTCCAATTACTTTTAGAGTTTRTGATTTACAAATGTGCGCTTTTTAATTATTACTTACTTATGTTGTTTTAGTTCGAACGTGCAGACTTATTTTCTTTAAATGATTGTTTCATGTATGATGCTACATTTTTGACCGGTTGCAATTGTAAGTCGGCCTAGTAAAGCCTCATAGCCTACACCTCAGCCAGTTAAGTTATTTTATATTAAACTAGGCAAGTCAGGTAAGAACAAATTCTTATTTACAATGAAGGCCTACCCCGGCCAAACCCGGATGACACTGGGCCAATTGTGCGCTGCCCTATGGCACTCCCAATCACAGTCGGATGTGATACAGCCTGAATTCAAATCAGGGACTGTAGTAAAGCCTCTTGCACCGAGATGCAGTGCKTTAAACTGCTGCGCCACTCAGGAGCCAAGACCTATATATATATATTMATTTTTTCAGAAAATTAACCATGTATAGGTAGATGTGGAAAGATAGATACAAATGATTTGTTGCAAGTTGGGGAGAGGGGTTCACACCTAGCTCGGCTATTAGACAATTCTTTAGTAAAAGGTTGAATAGTCTATTGTTCAGCTAGTAGCCCATCCTGCTACGCTTGTGAAAAATGAATAATAATACTTTTCCCCCTTTCCACGTATTAAAGATTCCCATTGATAAAGTGTTTTTAGCCACAATCGGCCCCAACCTCAATTATTAAATTTGGGCACAGTCGATAGCGTGCTGGACTTGTTGAGGTTTCAAAACCTGCTCCCTGCTTGTTTCATTACATTATTATGCAAATAGCCTGGATTATTTCTCGTTCCTCGCTTTCTTCCACACGTCATTTAGCACGCTTACGGGCGTGCTGGCAGGATATGTTTTTTATTCTGTATATATGAATTACAAATCAGCCTTTTCTTAATCATGTTTCTAGTCTATTGGATAGTTACAATGTGTAATCATTGATGTCCCAGGAGCAGGAGTGGTAAACACTGTTGAAGTGTATAATTGTAATACATACATGCAGACAGAGCATCATTCACAGAATGGAGTTTGATACACCTGGTATTCGTGCTAAATAGCGATTTTCGTAAATTAAATTTATGACAAAACAATATGCATGATAGTTTGTCTCTACATTAACTAAGAAATGCCTCTCAATTGTATTTTTTTTGCATGACTCGTTATGACTACATACATTTGCTTCCCCGTAATGTTTTGTCAGCCAGTTTTGCTGAAGAAAGTCACCAGGGACGGGTGGCTCATGTCAAATTCGTCATTGGATCCACTCGATATGATTGGTCATATAAAATCCTTGGGACCCAAATGCATAATGAGTGCTCTAAGTCCCGCGGTGTTAGCTTGCAACTTTTAAATGAGGAACCACTGTACATAAACAACAACACCGAATGGCTCAGAGTGGGKGTGAGAGCTTATGTGATTGAGAGCTTATGTGGCACGCACCACTTGTATCGATAAATCACAATCAGAAAATGTTTTGTATGGTAATTATTTATATATTTACTGTTTTATTCACATGGTTTCAAGTACTATTGACAAATCATGCATTCAGATTCTTGCATAGACTGTAATGGGCACATATTATGTTTGAAAAATACTTTTTTGAAGGTTGTACTGATTATGATGAGCTAAGCTAATTCCAGCGTGGAGCCATGTTTGTTGACATACAATGCATTCTGGGTGTCAAGTAATCTTCTGCCAGACCAAAGATGTTGAGGTGAGTAAGGGTTCACAATTTCTTTTTTAAACTTCCGGACATGAACGGTGGGATGTGAGCGATGGTAGACGACACACCCCCTTCAAAATGCACACTATGAACAGACCAAACTCATCTTGACTTCTCTTATTATCTTTGGTTTCTGTGAGAGAAAAAAAGCAGGGCCGCTCGCAGAAACGACCCATCGTCGGATTACTTTCGATTTCTAGAAAGTGTTTCTCAGTTATTTTGATCAGTGATGTGATTAATTATAATAGTAACTGCTATTAACTAATTCATATTGTAGTTTATGTCAGCCGAGAGATATACAAATATGACCGCTTGTGTTATGTCAATCTTTCCTCAGTTAGCGCTGGGACAAATGTAGCCTACATTTTTTCAGTTTGGATGACTGTTATGCTGTAGATACTTTGTACGCTACAGGGACCACTGTAGAACGATCACACCRGTGTGRTGGTACATGTGAAAAGGTTAATACAGTGGCTAAACTTTTGGAAGTGGGGGGGGYCATAACTTGGCGGGGGGTCTGCAGGTCTTCCCCCAGAATTATTTTGGCCATCTAAAGCATTTCTACACAATCCAATATGCTATCTCTATTTAGAACAAAAAGTAAGCAAAAATGCCCACAGTAATCAGGCGAAGTAAGATGTCATTATTAAATATGTTAAATGATTGATAAGACTAAAGGTAGTTCAATAATTAATATTGTGTTGCACCTTTAACCAATAGCCTAACAAATGAACAACTTTTAATTGTCTTTATTATACATCCTCTATATCAAATTTCAGCCTGAGCAGCCTGACCCCAACTAGTCTAGTACATAACTCAACTCTCTCCCAACACAATTTCCTTTCCACCTTTTTTTGGGGGGGAAACAAAAGTTGTAAAAAATGTATTTAACAAAACACATACACCTCAAATATACATTACCACACAGATTGCCTAAATAGGTATCTCCAATGACGTGGGCATGTTTTCAATACAGCCTCCTTTTGTCATACTGCATTCCATATAAATCATCCAGACCTGATTAATGGCAATGCAGTTCTTAGCCACTATAAATGCTTGGGTACACAGTTTCTTCTGATAACAGTCTCTAGTATCAACATTTCCAAGCAACCAAAAACAGGGAGAAGGGAGAATCTGTAGACATGCTGAGATGAAAGAATATACTCTTTGCCAGAATTCAGCCAGCCTTCACAAGACCACAACATATGCAAATATGTCCCCTTTTGTGCTTTACACCTCCATTAAAATAATACAATTTCTGAGTGCATGATATTCCGTTTCACTGGCATATAGTACGTTCTATGTATAGTCTTAAACTGCAGAAATGTATGTCTGACATTATATGAACATGACTGGACCTTATAAAATATCTGTATCCATTCATCATCATAATCAGCAGCGTCTCCCAGGTCTTCCTCAAATCTTGGTTTCACATGTTTTGGGTCATCGGGAAAAGCCTCTATAAACCCTTTATACTGTTTGGAAATCAACTTGAGTTTTGTCAGACTGCCTTAAAATAGCATCTGGCTTGTCAAGTGTTTGCTGGACAGAGAGAATAAAGTGTAGTATCTCAAAAAATTCACCTCACCTCCGTCACAGACTGCTCTTCCCTGGATGCCTGACCCTGCTGAGATCCCAGTCACCACCTGATCCGCCTAAGATGAAGCATGACAAAGAAGTATCTTGGTTTACAGTACATTTATATATTATATTATAGAATCAATGGTTAAATAATTGAAATTARCATGATACCCAGATCCCAGGCGGTAGCTTTAAGCTTAAGCTGCTGTCCTGTAGATACTGTAGGTCTACACATCAACTCAAGATGGAACTGTGTATCATTCACGGGTATTGTTAATGTACTGCAAAATTCACCTGAGCTCTGTAAACTGGTCTTTCCTGGCTATTTGACCCTGCTGGGACACCTGTCACCTGTAACCTGCCTAAATGACTACCGCCCTGCAGCACTCACCCCTGTAGCCATGAAGTGCTTTGAAAGGCTGGTCATGGCCCACATCAACATCATCATCCTGGAAAACCTAGACCCACTCCAATTTGCATACTGCCCCAACAGATCCACAGATGACAAAATCTCAGTTGCACTCCACACTGCCCTTTCCCAACTGGACAAAAGGAACACCTATGTGAGAATGCTGTTCATAGACTACAGCTCAGCGTTCAACACCATAGTGCCCACAAAGCTCATCACTAAAATAAGGACCCTGGGACTAAACACCTCCCTCTGCAACTGGACCTTGGACATCCTGACAGGACGCCCCCAGGTGGTAAGTGTAGGCAACAACACATCTGCCATGCTGATCCTCAACACGGGGACACCTCAGGGGTGCGTGCTTAGTCCTCTCCTGTACTCCCTGTTCACCCACGATTGCTTGGCCAAGCACGACTCCATCATTAAGTTTGCTGATGACACAACGGTGGTAGACCTGATCACGACAACGATGAGACAGCTGTGGTAAACCGTGTGGTGTTGGGTTGAGCGGGCGGAGATTGACACAGAGACAGGGAGGCTTTAGTCCGAAAATAAATATATAAAATAAATAACTTAGGTTTTGCTCGGTCTTCCTTCTGTCTCTTAACTTCTCTAGGATAGGGGGCAGCATTTTCACTTTTGGACAAAAAGCATACCCAAATTCAACTGCCAGCTACTCATCCCCAGAAGATAAGATATGCATATTATTAGTAGATTTGGATAGAAAACACTCTGAAGGTTCTAAAACTGTTTGCATCATGTCTGTGAGTATAACAGAACTTATTTAGCAGGCGAAACCCCGAGGACAAACCATTCAGATTTCTTTTTTTTTTGAGGTCACTCTCTATTCAATGGAAATACAGATTTCTAAGGGACTTTCTTGCAGTTCCTACCGCTTCCACTGGATGTCAACAGTCTTTAGAAATTAGTTGAGGTTTATCCTTTGTGTAATGAAGAAGTAAGGCCATCCAGAACGAGGGTAACTTGAAGTGTACTGTTAGATAGAGGCGCGTAACCAGAAAGCTAGCTACAGTTTGTTTTCCTCCTGTATTGAACACAGATCATCCCGTCTTCAATTTTATCGATTATTTATGTAAAAAAATACCTAAAGTTGTATAACAAAAGTAGTTTGAAATGTTTTGGCAAAATTTCACGTTGCAAAAGTTGGAACCGGTGGTTTTCTGGATCAAACGCGGCAAATATATATCGATGGAATTAATCATTTACATTACATTTTACATTTAAGTCATTTAGCAGACGCTCTTATCCAGAGCGACTTACAAATTGGTGCATTCACCTTATGATATCCAGTGGAACAACCACTTTACAATAGTGCATCTAACTCTTTTAYGGGGGGGGGGTTAGAAGGATTACTTTATCCTATCCTAGGTATTCCTTAAAGAGGTGGGGTTTCAGGTGTCTCCGGAAGGTGGTGATTGACTCCGCTGACCTGGCGTCGTGAGGGAGTTTGTTCCACCATTGGGGTGCCAGAGCAGCGAACAAAAGGACCATTTGTGATGTTTATGGGACATATTGGAGTGCCAACAACAGAAGCTTGTCAACGGTAAGGCATGAATTATATTTTTATTTCTGCGTTTTGTGTCGCGCCTGCAGGATTGAAATATGCTTCTCTCTCTTTGTTTACTATGGTGCTATCCTCAGATAATAGCATTGTTGGCTTTCGCTGAAAAGCCTATTTGAAGTCTGACATGTTGGCTGGATTCACAACAAGTGTAGCTTTAATTTGGTATGTTTCATGTGTGATTTAATGAAAGTTAGATTTTTATAGTAATTTATTTGAATTTGGCGCTCTGCATTTTCTCTGGCTTTTGGCCAAGTGGGACAGTAGCGTCCCGCCTATCCCAAAGAGGTTTTAACTGAACCAAGAACTGATTCGGGCCAGACTCCTGAGCCCTCCCAACCTTCAACTGGGCTACCTCCTCTACCAGTCTGCGGTTTTGTTGGTGCTGCTCCTCCAGCGCTTGCTCCTGGAGAGCCTGTTGCTTCTGCTGGCTGAGGTTGAACTGCGCCACCAGCTCCTCCATGGTAGTCTCCGCACACTCGACCCCACGGCACCCAAATGTATTGAAGTGCCCGCATTCTCCACCATATGTGGTAAACTGTGGGGTGTTGGGTTGAGCGGGCAGAGATTGACACAGAGACAGGGAGGCTTTAGTCCGAAAAACAACTTTACTTAAGACAGAAAATAGATATATCAAAGAAATAGCTTAGGTTCTTCCTTCTCTCTCTTAACTGGTGTCAGTCTCTCTCCCTTCTCTCCCTCGGTGTGCCATCGTGCTCCTTTTATTTAGCCTCCACGTTTTATTGGCACTTTCCTCTAATTACCTCCACTTAACTGTCTGTGTCGGGGTGCCCAGCTCCCATATTCCCAGCAGAGGGAGCCAACGTCGCCTCACGTACCTCCCCTCTATTATCATCCCCCGGGGTAGACCTCTTGGGATACCACACAGCCTATAGTGAGGAGGTCAGAGACCTGGCAGTCTGGTACATGGACAACAACGTCTTACTCAACAGAGCTGATCGTGGACTACAGGAAAAGCAGGGCCATACACGCCCCCKTTCACATCGACAGGGCTGTAGTGGAGCAGGTTGAGAGCTTCAAGTTCCTTGGTGTCCATATCACCAACAAACTATGATGGTCCAAACACACCAATAGTGTCGTGAAGAGGCCACGACAATGCCTATTCCCCCTCAGGAGACTGAAAAGATTTGGCATAGGTCCCCAGATTCTCAAAAGGTTCTACAGCTGCACCATCGAGAGCATCCTGACTGCTTGCATCACTGCCTGGTATGGCAACTGCTTGGCCTCCGACCACAAGGCACTACAGAGGGTAGTGCTTACGGCCGAGTACACCACCAAGCTTCCTGCCATCCAGGACCTCTATACTAGATGGTGTCAAAGGAAGGCCCTAAAAAATTGTCAAAGGCTCCAGTCACCCAAATCATAGACTGTTCTCTCTGCTAAAGCACGGCAAGCGGTACCGGAGCGCCAAGTCTAGATCCAAAAGGCTCCTTATCAGCTTCTACCCCWAGCTATAAGACTGCTGAATAATTAATAAAATGGCCACCCAGACCATTTGCATTGAACCCCCCGGTTGTTTTTACACTGCTGCTACTCTCTGTTTATTATCTATCTATGCATTTTSACTTTAGCCCTGCCTACATGTACAGTCGTGACCAAAKGTTTTGAGAATGATGTTACTATGGAATACTGAAGTATAATTAGAAGCATTTCATATGTGTCAAAGACCTTTATTGACAATTACATGAAGTTGATGCAAAGAGTTTTCCAGTGTTGACCCTTCTTTTTCAAGACCTCTGCAATCCGCCCTGGCATGCTGTCAATTAACTTCTGGGCCTGACTGATGACAGCCCATTCTTGTTTGTCAGAATTTGTGGGTCAACCCGCCTCTTGAGGATTGACCACAAGTTCTCAATGGGATTAAGGTCTGGGGAGTTTCCTGGCCATGGACCCAAAATATCGATGTTTTGTTCCCCGAGCCACTTAGTTATCACTTTTGCCAAGGTGCTCCATCATGCTGGAAAAGGCATTGTTCGTCACCAAACTGTTCCTGGATGGTTGGGAGAAGTGGCTCTCGGAGGATGTGTTGGTACCATTCTTTATTCATGGCTGTGTTCTTAGGCAAAATTGTGGGTGAGTCCACTCCCTTGGCTGAGATGCAACCCCACACATGAATGGTCTCAGGATGCTTTACTGTTGGCATGACACAGGACTGATGGTAGCACTCACCTTGTCTTCTCCGGACAATCTTTTTTCCGGATGCCCCAAACAATCAGAAAGGGGATTCAGAGAAAATGACTTTACCCCAGTCCTCAGCAGTCCAATCCCTGTACCTTTTGCAGAATATCAGTCTGTCCCTGATGTTTTTCCTGGAGAGAAGTGGCTTCTTTGCTGCCCTTCTTGACACCAGGCCATCCTCCAAAAGTCTTCGCCTCACTGTGCGTGCAGATGCACTCACACCTGCCTGCTGCCATTCCTGAGCAAGCTCTGTACTGGTGGTGCACCGATCCCGCAGCTGAATCAACTTTAGGAGATGGTCCTGGCACATGCTGGACTTTCTTGGGCGCCCTGAAGCCTTCTTCACAACAATTGAACCGCTCTCCTTGAAGTTCTTGATGATCCGATAAATGGTTGATTTAGGCGCAATCATACTGGCAGCAATATCCTTGCCTGTGAAGCCCTTTTTGTGCAAAGCAATGATGACGGCACGTGTTTCCTTGCAGGTAACCATGGTTGACAGAGGAAGAACAATGATTCCAAGCACCACCCTCCTTTTGAAGCTTCCAGTCTGTTATTCAAACTCAATCAGCATGACAGAGTGATCTCCAGCCTTGTCCTCATCATCACTGACATGATGTCAGCTGGTCCTTTTGTGGCAGGGCTGAAATACAGTGGAAATGTTTTTGGGGGATTCAGTTCATTTGCATGGCAAAGAGGGACTTTGCAATTCATCTGATCACTCTTCATAGCAAATTGCCATCATACAAACTGAGGCAGCCGACTTTGTGAAGATTAATATTTGTGTCATTCTCAAAACTTCTGGCCACGARTGTATTCTATGAGAACATTTCTGAATGGTACTCTGAAGTATCCATTCTAAACACAAAATACTTTGTTCTTCAGGGAAACAGAAAGAGAGAGAGAGAGACTCGGATGAACTCTCCAGCAGACGGACCGGATTCCAACAGAGAAGACAACAGTGACCTACACCGTAAATATGTACTTGCAATTATTCTCGAATGAGCGGCCGTTCATGTGCGAAGGATTAGCATTTCAATGTATATATTTATAGACTGTGTAATGAATTCATTTTGTCTTCGGGCTCTTTCTCAGTCCACACCCCCTTCCCTTTGTCCACCAAGACATCATATCGGTTTAGCCCACTAGGTGATCTTCCCTATCATTGTTAGTAACCAATATCTGTTTGTTTATGCATTTCTGTGATTACTTAGTTAGTTAGTAAATAAATGATTAAGCCAATTGGTGTATGGATGATTTATATTAAAGGCTCGGTTCTTGCAGATAACCAACAATTTACGACGTTCAGATGAGACTGCCGTGAGGTAAAGAATAATTATTTAATAGAAGACTAATTCATCAGATATTTGATAAATATCTGAATAGTTATAACTTTGTAATCTGAAGATTTTCCGTGGTTGGTGCCCCGACTTCCTAGTTAATTCAATTTACATGATTAGTTTAATCACATAATTACAGAGAATTTATTTAATAAAATAAGTCTTCAGCTTTACTGATGCCAAAGACACGACACTACCCTCTCCCCATCTAAAAACCAACGTTCCCACAACTTTAGAGAATGTTCCCTTAAGAATATAATTAGGTCATGAACTAACATTTTCATAGGAATATTCCCGTGAAGTGCAAGGAATGTTTTAAAGGGACCATTCCCGTAATGTCAAATAGGACTTACCCAGAATGTGGTTACCATGTTATCAGAACTTAAGATATTATTGTTCTTGACACATATCATGAGAATGTTGCAAGAACATTCATGTGTCCAGTTTTCTGTGGGTTAGGAGAATATCCCATCAATGTCACACCAAACATACACATGCCATATTCTCAGAACATGAGATATTAATGTTCTAGATACGTTTTATGGGAACTTTGCAAGAAAAGTTGTGTCCCCCCAAAAAGTCATTACACATCACTTCTAGTTACTGTTGTCAAGCCATTCAAGGCCCTGATTGGTGAACCACGGATTCATTCATGGCTGTTTGTCTGTTGGCAAGGTAAGGGATACTCACCCACACAGTGTTTTTAACTGACATATATGACACACTTTGATATGCATGATTACATTGTGCATGTTTATTTATACAGTCATTATTTAACATGTACTGATCTGGGATTTGAGCTCACAACCTCTTGGTTCACTGCACTCTGATCTTTCTGCTACGCCACATTGTTCGTGTCAGGTATCAATTAATCAGACTATTCTCTCATCACTGATTTTATGTACAAAATTCAGCAATTTAAGGGCTTTCTGTATAGTTGTCTAATGTTGCTGGGGCATATTGACCTGCTTTACTGATACTCCTGAATCACTATGATCAATAAAATATGTTCTTGAATATATTTTCAACAGAGCTAAGATTACCAATCAAGTTCATTCAGATCTAAACTCAGCAAAAAAAAGAAACGTCCTCTCACTGTCAACTGCATTTATTTTCAGCAAACTTAACATGTGTAAATATTTGTATGAACATAACCAGATTCAACAACTGAGACAWAAACTGAACAAGTTCCACAGACATGTGTCTAACAGATTTGGAATAATGTGTCCCTGAACAAAGTGGGGGTCAAAATCAAAAGTAACAGTCAGTATCGGGTGTGGCCACCAGTTGCAGTCCATCTCCTCCTCATGGGCTGCACTAGATTTGCCAGTTCTTACTGTGAAATGTTACCCCACTCTTCCACCAAGACTCCTGCAAGTTTTAGGACATTTCTGGGGGAATGTCCCTAGCCCTCACCCTCCGATCCAACAGGTCCCAGATGTGCTCAATGGGATTAAGATCAAGGGCTCTCGCTGGCCATGGCAGAACACTGGCATTCCTGTCTTGCAGGAAATCACGCACAGAACGAGCATTATGGGTGGTAGCATTGTCATGCTGGAGGTTCATGTCAGGATGAACCTGCAGGAATGGTACCACATGAGGGAGGAGGATGTCCTTCCCTGTAACGCACAGCGTTGAGATTGCCAGCAATGACAACAAGCTCAGTCCGATGATGCTGTGACACACAGCCCCAGGCCATGACGGAACCTTCACCTCCAAATCGATCCCACTCCAGAGTACAGGCCTCGGTGTAACGCTCATTCCTTCGACGATAAACGTGAATGGTTGATGGTCGTGAACGTGCCTTAGGCATACTGCAATCCGACCATCAACCCTGGTGAGACAAAACCGTGACTCGTCAGTGAAGAGCACTTTTTGCCAGTCCTGTCTAGTCCAGCGAAGATGGGTTTGTGCCCATAGGCGACGWTGTTGCTGGTGATGTCTGGTGAGGACCTGCCTTACAACAGGCCTACAAGCCCTTAGTCCAGCCTCTCTCAGCCTATTACAGACAGTCTGAGCACTGATGGAGGGATTGTGCGTTCCTGGTGTAACTCAAGCAGTTGTTGTTGCCATCCTGTACCTGTCCCGCAGGTGTGATGTTTGGATGTACCGATCCTGTGCAGCTGTTGTTACACATGGTCAGCCACTGCGAGGACGATCAGCTCTCCGTCCTGTGTCCCTGTAGCGCTGTCTTAGGCATCTCACAGTACGGATATTGCAATTTATTGCCCTGGCCACTTCTGCAGTTCTCATGCCTCCTTCCAGTATGCCTAAGGCACGTTCACGCAGATGAGCAGGGAAACTGGACATCTTTCTTTTGGTGTTTTTCAGAGTCAGTAGAAAGGCCTCAAAGGCCCCAGTAGAAAGGTTTTCATAACTGTGACCTTAATTACCTACATTCTGTAAGCTGTTAGTGTCTTAACGACCGTTCCACAGGTGCATGTTCATTAATTGTTTATGGTTCATTGAACAAGCATGGGAAACAGTGTTTAAACCCTTTACAATGAAGATCTGTGAAGTTATTTGGATTTTTACAAATTGTCCTGAAAAAGGGACATTTATTTTTTTGCTGAGTTTAGATAAGTGTCTCGGGTTAGAGTTTCTTCTGGACAGGGCCTAACTATAGTGTCCTAATAATCACATGCCCTAGAGTTATCCCTCATTGGCACAGTGGTTAGGGCATTCATCATTGGTGCTGGTGGCACCCTACTCTCACATTCTTGGCAATATACACTGAGTAAAAAACATTAGGAACACCTTCCTAATATTTAGTCGCACCCCTTTTTCTCCGCAGAACAGCCTCAATTTGTCAATGCATGGACTCTACAAGGTGTCGAAAACGTTCCACTGGGATACTGGCCCATGTTGACTCCAATGCTTCCCACAGTTGTGTCTAGTTGGCTGGATGTCCTTTGGGTGGTGGACCATTATTGATACACACTT
This sequence comes from Salvelinus sp. IW2-2015, assembly GCF_002910315.2. NCBI lineage: Eukaryota > Metazoa > Chordata > Actinopteri > Salmoniformes > Salmonidae > Salvelinus > Salvelinus sp. IW2-2015. The sequence continues at coordinate 43,261,326 of NC_036866.1, forward strand.
GAAACTGTTGAGCGTGAAAACCCAAGCAGCATGCACCTGGCACCTACTACCATACCCCGTTCAAAGGCACTTCAGTATTTTGTCATGTCCGTTCACACTCTAAATGGCATACAGAAAAAATACATGTCTCTCTTGTTTCAAGGCCTAAAAATCCTTKTTTAACCTGTCTCCCCGACACTGACCTAAGTGGATTTAACAGGTGACATCAATAAGGAATTATGGCTTTCACTTGGATTCACCGTAATGGAAAGACCAGGTTTTCTTAATGTTTGGTACACAAATGTTAGTGTCATTATTGCTATTTTGAATTGCATGTAACAGACATTTTGATTGTTTTTATGGAAATTTTGTTAGAACACTTTTTATCATAATGTGTGTAGATTTCTCCTCTTTCACATATTTTTGGAACTTTGTCTACCAGCTAGCTTTGTGCCTTTGTGCACAACATCCAAATTATTTTTCAGGTATGATGTGGTGTTTATGGACCAAGAGATTAATGCTGCCTTTGCAGAGTTTGCATTTGCCTAAAATGGTGAACTCTTTCTACTCAATTAATATAATAGAAACGGGTGTTACATCTGCCCCTGCCACACCCGCTACTCTTCCTGTGTCTCCCTAACCTGCCGCCACTKCCCCAGTGCTCCCTCCCTCTCGCTCTGTGTGGGTGTATCTGATTGTATGAGTGGAGACAGGTGTGCAACCTGTTCCATAATCTAGACCTCTACAAATACCCAGCCCTGCCACTTCCACACTGCCAGATCATAGCCTTTGTGCAGTCAGTCTGCCTTTCAAGCCGTTTGTCCCTGCATAGATCTTGTTATCCTGTGGTGCTTGTTTTCCCTAGCCTAACGCTGCGTTTCTCTCCACTACAGTTCCGTCCGCTCTGACTCTAGTCTCGTCATTCCATGCTTCCTAGCTCTGGACCCCCACTCTACTACTTCCTTGGGTTCCGCTCCGGACCTGCTTACCCTGCCGCAGCCTCAGTTCCTGGTTCCCTGCAACCCCCCCCGCTTTTCAATAAATACCTTCCCTGTCTCCTCATCTGAGTCTGCACTTGGGTTCACCTGCTCCACACCAAGTAACAATGGGAGCATTTCCACAAGGAAAAGTTTAAGAAGAGTAACAATGTCACCTTTCTTAAATTTTTAGCAAGAGCCAAGGCTTGCCAGGCTTTGTCTCTTGTATACACTACCAGTCAAAAGTTTGGACCCGCCTACTCATTCAAGGGTTTTTCTTAATTTGACTATTTTTTTACATTGTAGAATAATGGTGAAGACATCAAAGCTATTAAATTACACATATGGGGTGGGTTTCACCAACATGGATTCAATTAATCTAGGATTAGAGCTAATCTAGGTTTATAATTAATCAGATGTTGCACCACTTAATTTTAAATCTGGATCAGTAAATCTATGATTAATAGTTGTAAACTATGATTAGTGACATGTTACACCAATTTATAAGGTATTTCGTGAGTTGAAACGAAGTAGCTAGCCTACTTGACAAATGAGGCCACAAAGTTGCTGTTCCTTGATAAAATAACAACGTAACGTTAGAACTACAGCAACTCCATCGTGAAAGGTTCTCGTGGGTTAGCTGATTTGAAATAAAATATATTATTTGCCAGTACTAGAAAGATAGCTCATTCGTTAGCTACTGTAGCTAGCTAGTTTATAAACCAAGATAGCTAGTATAAAATATGTATTATTTTCATTATTTATTTAGGCATTTATTATTTGTCCGCTAGCCACCTGATCATGGCACGTCAAAGAAGTTCCAAGTTCTCCACCTCTTGTCAGAGCTGATGGAGGAATTTAGTAATGTACTAGAGGATAAAAAGACAGACAACACGACTGTCAAAAAGAAGGAAGACACCTGGGCCATTTTATGCAACTGATTTAATGGATCGACACGGATTAAAGAGAATAGCCACCCAAATCAGATGAAGGCGTGCTGGAAAAACGTAAAAGCGAAAGCCAAAAAGAATGTGGTAGAGGAGAGGCGGGGGCTACTTCAGACCGGAGGACGGCCTCCATCCAAGGGAATTGATCCTCTCTCCCAGAGATTGCGAGATGATTCCCCAGCAGTTTGCCCCTCTCCTTAACCCCTATGATGACGACGGACAACTCAACCCACCAATATTTAGTAAGTAACTGGTAAATATCAATGACTATAATGCACYTTAAAACTAATGTTAATGCTACTTCACTACAATGTTACCGTTATCAGGCCCGTTACAGCATGTTACATAACATCATCATTCATACCAAGGCTGGGCATATCATAAGCTCCAATTCAATTGTTGTACAAAATGGGCATGTAAATAGCCTACTAATAATGAGTTAATGTTCTTTATTTTCTTTCCTTTAGTTGAGCTGACATCCTGTGCCGTGGAGAAACAGCAGTGCCTGAATCTTGCACCAGCAGCAAAAACACCAGACGGGCCAAGCAAACGTCCCAGAACTGACATGAACCAAGCTCATATTGATGTTTTGGTTCTCAATCAAGGTTCTCCTCACAGCATTCCCATTAGCATGTTGCACCTGGCCATCTTCTTCATTCTCCTCGGGTAGGTCCTCCTCAGCCTCCTCAGGTATCTTGTCTCCTTGTCCCTTGCCAAAGTTATACAGAACCACCACTGCAATAATGATTGTCAGTGTAATGTCCATCTTCGTGCGGAGCCCCTCCTTTAGGCAGGGGCGATCTTTTTTTCCCACACTCCCTCTCTATGAGACCTCTTGCCAGGATATCAGTGGTGTTGTATTCTCTCACTTCAAGTGTCTGGGGGTTTAAAAGGGGAGTCATAAGGTACCCACGACAGGCATATCCATTGTCACCTAGTAGGTGGCCTTCATATGCTCCACTTTCCAGCGTTGCACACAGACGACTATTGTCAAAGATTCTGCTGTCATGGTTAGATCTTGGCCATCTAGCTATGATGTTGGTGAGCTGACCTTTGTCATCACAGACAGCCTGCACATTGATGGAGCAGTAACCTTTCCAATTACGGAATAGTGCTCCATTCTCACCACCAGGGTTGGGAATAGGGCTGTGTGTACAGTCTGTTACCCCTAGTACACCTGGGAATCTAGCTCTCCTGTAAAATCCAGCTACTGTTTCCTCTGTAGGCTTGAACCTGAGGTACTGATTCTGCAGACTGACAATAGCACTGGACACTCTGACTACAATCCTGCAGACGGTTGACTTGTGGAGTCCAAAAAGATCCCCATCCACCATCTGGAAACATCCAGTTGTGTAGTACCGTAGGGTCACCAAGAGCTGAAGTAGTGGGGATACAGCCGCGTTGCCATATCACCCCCATGCTCAATGATTGGTCCAAACTTTCTTTCCAGCTGCATTAGAGTCCACGGAGAAGTGGTATCTCCTAGAAAACTCATCATTATCCAACCTGTCTAAAATTATTCTCTGAGGAACTCTGTCATTTTTGTCTCTCCAGAGTAGATATGCTGCCATTTTATCAGTTAAACCACCTCAGGTTGCAGTTTAGAATTAATCTCCAATCTAAGTTTATATATTGTTTTACATTCATTGAGCAACAGGCTGAAAATGAATCAAGGCTTAAAGTGAAAACTAAACTTAGATTAGAGGAAGGATTTCATTTGACCTAGGTTTAACATTTGGTGCAACAAGATTAATAGATAAACCTTGATTTAAGCCAGTTTAAGTGTTAATCCATGTTGGTACAAACCACCCATGGAGTAACCAAAAAAGTGTTAAACAAATTAAAATATATTTTATATTTGAGATTCTTCAAAGTACTCACCCTTTGCCTTGATGACAGCTTTACACACTCTTGGCATTCTCTCAACTAGCTTCACGAGGTAGTCACCTGGAATGCATTTCAATTAACGGGTGTGCCTTTGTGTAATTTATTGAGTTCTTCTTATTGAGTTTGAACCAATCAGTTATGTTGTGACAAGGTAGGGGTGGTATATAGAAGATAGCCATTTTTGGTTAAAGACCAAGTCCATATTATGGCAAGAACAGCTCAAATAAGCAAAGAGAAACGACATGAAGGTCAGTCAATACACAACATTTCAAGAATGTCGCAAAAACTATCAAGAGTTATGATGAAACTGGCTCTCATGTGGACCGCCACAGGAAAGGAAGACCTAGAGTTACCTCTGCTGCAAGACATACATTCATTAGAGTTAATTGCACCTCAGATTGCAGCCTAAATAAATGCTTCACAGAGTTCAAGTAACAGACATCTCAACATTAACTGTTCAGAGGAGACTGCGTGAATTGCTGCAAAGAAATCACTACTAAAGGACACCAATAATAAGAAGAGACTTGCTTGGGCAAAGAAACACGAGCAGTTGGAGATTTTTGGTTCCAACTGCCGTGTCTTTGTGAGATGCAGAGTAGGTGAACGGATGATCTCATCATGTGTGGTTCCCACCGTGAAGCATGAAGGAACAGGTGGGATGGTGTGGGGGTGCTTTGCTGGTGACACTGTCAGTGATTTATTTAGAATTTAAGGCACACTTAACCAGCATGGCTACAACAGCATTCTGCAGCAATAGGCCATCCCATCTGGTTTGCGCTTAGTGGGACTATCATTTGTTTTCAACAAGACAAATTACCCAACACACCTCCAGGCTGTGTAAGGGCTTTTTGACCAAGAAGGAGAGTGATGATCTGTACTTCTCCACAACTTTGTACCTGACCTGTTTTGGAGAGCTCCTTGGTATTCATGGTGTCGCTTGCTTGGTGGTGCCCCTTGATTAGTGGTGTTGGAGACTCTGGGGATTTTCAGAACAGGTGTATGTATACTGAGATCATGTGACAGATCAAGTGATAGATTGCACACAGGTAGACTATATTTAACTAATTATGTGACTTCTGAAGGTAATTGGTTGCACCATAGCAAAGGGGGTAAATACATATGCACGCATCACTTTTACATTTTTTGAAACAAGTTATGTTTTTCACTTCACTACACCAATTTGGACTATTTTGTGTACGTCCATTACAGGAAATCCAAATTACAGGTTGTAATGCAACAAAATAGGAAACATGGCAAGGGGGATGAATGCTTTTGCAAGGCACTGTACTGCTAAGAATATGAGAGTAGGGTGACTCCCCTAGCGGGTCTCAAACCTAGGGCACAGCACCAATGACAAACACCTTAATCACTGTCCCAATAAGGGATAGCTCTAGGTCACTGTTTCTCAGCTCCGGTCCTCAAGTACCCCCAACAAGTACACATTTTCACTTGCATACAATATAGCTGGTTCACCCTGTCCTGCACCAAGGGTTCCACGGCCCTGCAGTGCCCCAACCCAACACACCTCACTCAGATTTAGGATCTAACTTAAACATTCATTATTGGTTTCAGGTGTGTACGGCCAAAGTGACAACCCACAGGATGGCAGACCCCCAGGGCTAGGACTGAGCAGCCCAGCAGCTAGGACTGAGCAGCCCAGCAGCTAGGACTGAGCAGCCCAGCAGCTAGGACTGAGCAGCCCAGCAGCTAGGGATTGACTAAATAGGTATCGCTCTTGACGTGGGCATGTTTTCAATACAGACTCCTTTTGTCGTATAGTATTACATATAAGGCATCCAGACCTTATGAAAGTTGCACAGTATACCCTTAATCTTATAATAAATCAAATCTAGTGATACATAACTTGGCATTTCTTCCATTTATTGTGGGAGGATAACCAGTTTCATAGCCACTATAAATGCTAGGTTACACAGTTTGTTCTGATAACAGTCTCCAGTATCAACCTTTACAAGCAAATCTGTAGACATACTGAGATAAAAGAACATACTCTTTGCCAGAATTCAAACAGCCTTCACAAGACCATAACATGGTTTTAAACTGCAGTAATTTATGTCTGAGATTATATGTGACCCGTTTCAGGAATATGGATGTCGCTGGTCACTACTTTACAGGAAAACCGTTTGAACTTAAACATATTTCTTTCAAAATGCATTTTTTGGCAGAAATGCCTTCTCGAACATGTGAACTTTCATCTGCCTTAAATACAAACTTGTATGCCATCTGTAAATACAAATAAAATGGTTAAATTACAAGCCCAGTTGGTTTAGCCACAGAAAAAGKAAGCAACCTTCCCACTAGCCATGATTGGCGGAGATAATGAGTGGGCCGGAAATCCTGAGAGATAAGTAAGGTTTGGTCTGCCATATAGCACGCTTCTGTCTATTTGAGCTGGTCAGTATGTCTAGGTAATCCTGTCTAATGCAGCTTTTAAAAAAAGGTATTGCTTAGTAAAAACTGCATAAGTCTAATGTTAAGTTAAAGTGTACTTTTAGCTAGCTAACGTAAGCTGGCTGGCTCGCTAGTTAACGTTATGTGTATGCTCTCCACTTTCTGGAGGACCCGAGTTTTGAAGTCAGTGGAATTCGATTATGATAGCTAAGGAGGTGGATAAAACACCTGTCTCCGGATTATATCTTCAAACTAAGGGCAACCATGGCATCCGACAGGAGACGCGTCCATCCATGATGTACACGGGTAAATAGTCTAGCTAGCTACATTTTCAGATATTACACGTTTCTAATTTTGACAGAAAGTGGTTTCATTTCAAGTTAAAGTGTACCGTTAGCTGGCTCGCTCACGTTACTTGCATGATTATATTTGTATCGCAGAGCCATTCGCTTGACTAGTTAACGTAAACTAACTCCCTTCTGTACATCGCGCTGGTCCGTACAATTTACCTTATTTTAGTGCCCAAAAAACTGTAATATCAATACCATTGTAAAGCACAATTTTTCCCCTTTCCAACAAAATCAATGATGAGCCCTTCATGATGCCCATCTCTGCATGATTCAAGAAGGCTTTTTAAAAATGGCGGGTGGGGAAGCTAAACCTATTGCGTGATAGTGAGAAGGAGAGATGTCGTGTGGGGAAATGGCTTTTTTCACTCGATCTGTCCAACTTACCACCTTATCGCTTCTAAACATGTAAATAAAACACTATAAAGATTTTATATAATGTGTCATTACATACCTATTTGAAGGTTTGTGTCGAATTTGAATCGAGTTTTTAGCGCGGTGCTAAAGTGATCTTCATAAGTAAACAGCGGCTTTTGAGAGTCAAGACAGCTTGCAGTGATGACGCAAAAAATGACTAGGTATCCCCCCCTTACCCTGTCCCTTTCTTGTTTTTGAACGGTGAGAGAAGTGCTACACCTGGAGGAGAGAGGCTAGGCTGTGAGACAGAATTAGTTGCTTTATGTGTGCTGTACGTTACGCCATGACACGTCACAATGTAACGTACAGCGTCGGAGGGGTCAGTTTTTTCAACTTTTCTCCAATACTATAGAGTCATTACAATGTCAATCAATGCTTGAATAGAAACGTAGTTCTCAACACAGTCGCTACAGTCCCATTATTTGTCACAGTTGCGCACATTTGTATGGAATGGGGTAGGCTTACGTTATAGCCTAATGTTAGCTAGCTACCTGCAGATTCATGCAGGGTAGTAATGTCATGAGTTGGGATTTTTGGTTAATTGTTTAGCTAGCTAGCTACATGTCTTAACAAAAAAAAACACTATGCAAGTATACATTTCAATAGAATGTCACTCCAACAACTGTTGATAGATGTACTAGCTGGTAAATTCGCTCTGGCTATCTACTCCGATTCAAACAACAGGTAAGATAGTCTAGTTAGCTACATTTTTAGATATTACACGTTTCTAATTTTGACAAAGTCTTTTTAACTTGAAATGAAGTGTACTGTTAGCTTGCTAGCTGCTGGCTGGCTCGCTAGCTAATGTTACGTGTATGATCTTATTATTCGTATCTCAGAGTCATTTGCTTGACTAGTTATAGCCTAATCAAATTGCATTTGTCACATGCGCCGAATACAACAGTTTGGGATCGGTGAAATGCTTACTTATAAGCCCTTAAGAAAATCCCTAAAAAAGTAAAAGTAAGAGACAAGAATAGCTAGCTAACATTGAACCTGGTTGGTTGACTACCTGCAGATTCTTGCAGGGTAGTAACGTCATGAGTTGGGATTATGATTCATTGTTTACCTAGCTAGCTACATGTCTTAACAAAAGACTCTCGCCTGAGTGTGCCAGAGCGCAGAATAACGGATAAATTTACGAATGCTCAACACGTTGAAGATGGCCGGTGTCAGTAAACGTCAGCAAAAAAAGGGTAATACAAGTTAGTCACCAATGCTCTGGATAACATGAAAACAGACTAACCAGCTCTGCTAGGGTGAGTAAAATGGTCAGAGTGGGGTGTTCTCTCATTATGTGTCTGGAAGTAGCTAGCAAGCTAGCCAATGTTAGCCAGTTTGCTTAGGTGCTTGTCTGCCGTTGTGAGGTCAGAACGTTCGGATCAACCCTACTCATCGGCCAGAGCGTCCAGTGTGCACTCTGAACGCTCCGAGAGCGAAGCACTCTGAATTTACGAAAGGACAGTTAGAGTCACCAATGCTCTGGATAACATAACAGCCTAACCAGCTCTGCTAGGGTGATTACTAACACAGACAGTGGCGTAGCAGGAATATCTGAATGCTGTGAACTAAGAGGTTGTGGTTCAAATCACAGGTGAGGGCATGTTCAATAATAATTATATAAATGAACATGTACTGTATGTCAAAGTGTGTGAAATATGTAAGTTGAGAACACCTTGCCAACAGACAAAAAGTGCTGTGAATTGATCAGGGCCTTGATGGGCTTGGCAACAGTAACAAGGCGTGATGTGTAATTAAACTATTTTTTTATGGAGAATGATTCTTTGGGACCATCAGGCGACGTCCTGAAAACTGATACACAGAAATGTTCTTGCAACGTTCCGATTAAATATGTTTTGAACATAAATATCTTGTGTTCTGTGTATGTTTGGTGGGACGTTGATGGAATATTCTTATAACCCTCAGAGAACTGGACACATGAATGTTCTTGCAATGTCCCATGAAACGTGTCTAGAACATTAATATTTTATATTGTGAGACCATGGCAACAATGTTCTTCTGTGTATGTTTGACGTGATGTTGATGGAATATTCTACTAACACTCAGAAAACTGGACACGTGAACCAACTGGGCAAAAACTGACTGAATCGTTATTTCCACATATTTTCAACAACAACAAATGTAATATGATGATGTTAGGGGCACATTAGGGGTAACATTACAAAAACATTCTCTCTACCTGGAATTGTTAGCTGGGTCTCTGGTTTAATGTGAGCCATTCCTCCCCCTCACCGCCTTATGCTGGAGGCATGTCTGTGTAAAAAATGTAAAACTATTCTCTGTGTAGCAGCGCACTTTCGTGACATTGCTCAGTAAACTTTACCCCCAAATGCACTTTACCCCCAAGTGCTATCCTCACTTGGACTCTCCCCTCGGCACCTTCTCAGGTTCCAGCCAGGGAAAAGATTCAGCACGTCTACTCTCCCTCCAGTCTCTTCTGACATAAAGAGCAGGATGACAGGTTGCCATTTGTCATCCTTCAAGGCCCCATTCCCATGCTTTGTGACATTAATTAATCACCTCTGTCTATTGCACACAAGCGAACACAGTAGAATAGAATCACGTGTGCATTTCTTCGAAGCACCACCAGGGGGTGCCATCACTCTAGGTGAGTGAGGCAGGTAATAAACCTGATATATTTCCCCATTCTCTCGATGGATTCCTATCACCCGAGCAGGTCATCCCTTTGCTTAACATGGGAACCGGTTTTCTGGGCTCACAATGAAACTCCCTTAACTCACTGGGTTTTTGGGATCTTTTTTGGTTCTCTTGATGGTAACTGGTACTCCCGAATCCATAACGCTCTGATGCTTTTTTCCTTATCCGTTTAAACGCTGCTCTTGGTTCACACAGTCGGCCTTTGCCCACTCTACCTCCCCTTTTCGGGGGATATTTTAGCTTTTGATAGCCCTCCTCTCTGGAGTAGGGCCAAGACAGACCAGACACATAGTTGCTCTATTTCTTAAGATTACATCTGGGTAACCAGTATGTTTACTTCTTCCTTTTAGCTACACCATTTGACAGCGTATGGCATTCCGTCAGCTGCTCTCTCATGCAAGCCCAGCTCGGTGACATGTATAGCCTATGCCTGTTGCCACTCACTAAGGGCGTAGTCTAAAAGGATCAAGCATGTTTTGCAAGAAACACTAAGCTCATATGCCTCGGTCGCATTACGAGTTCTCCCAGTTACCTGGGACACACTCTCTGTCCCCCTTCGGCATTATCGCTCCCTGGGTTGCATGAGCATGACACGTGCACACTAGCGTATTAACAGCCTCTGAGAGCCCACTTTTTGTATCTATCCGGACTGACTCCAACTGTTAGAAGCGACAACTCTATTAGGGTTTTTGGAGACTCCATCCCTACATGGTAATAACGCACCACTAGGGGCGGAAGCCCTCGCGCACATAGTCAAGGGTGATGCCCTACGCTTTTTCCTCCGCTATGTGTAGCACTCCCCATTCCGATAAGCAGAGTGAGGTAACAGGCTTATCACTCATCTTCGAGCCCCTTGATGACCAGGGCAGAGATCACGCTCCTGATTTACAACCAGTCCTGGTAGCTACCGTTACACAGGGATCTTATGACACAGGTGTACGGGGAGATTTGCTACCCTCACCCAGTAGCCATGGCCCATGAGCGGATGAATCTGAATGCAACAGGCCTGCCACTGAAGATCATTGAGCCTTCCAGAGTGCCAGTGCCCTTTCTAAACACTGACTATATGGAAAAAAGTGGTGCGTTATTTGGAAGTGGTGTGACCTAAACAGATAATTTAATGCTCTTTATCCAATGTTTTTATGCTTCATTGCAGGACCTTTTTGAGCAGAGGGAAGTACTCTCCTGACAAGTTCCGTTTAGCCGCTATCTCGACCTGTCATACAGTCTTTGACAGTTTAACAGTAGGGTAACACCCTCTGTTATGTTGTTGATGAAGGGTGCACGTTGCTTATGCACAGTCTCAAGGCCTTTAGCCCCATATTGGGACCTGTCTATTGTGCTTGAGGCTTCCTGACAGCAGACTCTTGAACCACTGGAAAGCCTGGTGATGTAATACCTCTCCTAAAACGCATTACCGTCAGACACCTGCAAAGGGAGTGAGTGAGCTGCAGGCCCTGTCAGTCCATCAATCGTTCCTATTATTTTCCCCAGGGTTCTCCTATGTAACCTTTCTACCCAACCCTGCCTTTAATTAAGGTCAGTGACAACTATGGTTATTTTGCTTTGTTGCTTGTAGTTTTCCACCCACCGCTCTTCCTGTCTAGAGAAGAAGAGCATCTCCACCATTTGTGTCCTGTATGTGCTTTGAGCATTTGCTTGGATAAAGCAAGAGTATTGCTTAAGAGCGACAACGCCTCTTCTTTCTTGGGCGCCTGTCTGCAAAGGGGGGCGGCTGTCTCGTAAATGGCTATCCTTTTGGATAGTGGATGCTATTATATTGAAAAGTATAATAGAAAGGGTTAAAGCCCAGAAGAACTCAATCCACCAGAGGCATGGCTACCTCTTGGACTGTTCAAAGGCATCTCCTTACATGATATTTGTGTTAAGGCATGTATGGCCACCCCTCATACATTTGAGGTTTTACCATCTGGATGTCACTGTGCCTTCTATGGCGCATACTTCCTCATTGTCCAAGCCTCTGAGGGCTGATACTGTTGGAACTACCCTGGCTTCAGAAAGCATGTCTGCATCCCATAATTGACACATTGAAAGAAGTATTAGAACTAGACCTTAGTGTTACTTGTGTAACCCCGGCTCCATGAGTGAGATGTCATATAAGCATAAACAATGACTTTACAACGCATGCTTGGCAAAGGGATAAAGTGTGAAGTCTTGCATTGCCGATTCCTTTCCCAAGGAATGTATTGTTTTGTATTCATACCGGCGCACAAGTCTGACTTTCGTGTGTTTTATGCAGGAAATTGGTGCAAACATCAAAGTTATGCGTATGTTAAGATTCAGACTTCTCTTACTTCTCCCAGTTTTTCTAAGCTTTTTTCCCCCCTAAACTGTCTAGTGTGTTTCTTAGCCTTGCCCCAATCACTGCCACCTCCATTTCATGGTGGCGCCTGGTTGTCCTGCCTAGCAGCAGTGCTCGCACAAATCTGACAGGATTACAGCCATCCTAATCTAAATTAGATCTGAGTTAAAAAGGATTGAGCCGTATCGACAGATGCATAGGTTATTTATTAAAGAGGCTCCTTACACAACTTGAACATTAGGTATTACAGAAAGCCTGTCAGTACAGCACCTGCCAAGAGTGTGTACACCACCTCCTGGCAGTCAATGCTGGGTCAGTGCCATGCCCCTGATGATGGTGAAATGGGGAGAAGGTGGGTATAGCAATAATCCCTTCCTCTCATGACACTAGGTTGGGTTAAACACATATTACTTATTACTCATACATTGAATTCAGATGTACAGTAAGCCTAACGTTTCACACAAGTAATAACCCAGTCAACATCTCAACCTATGTTGAATGTTAGATTGAATCAATCTACATTTTCATTTTGATTAAAATATATATTTCATATGAGAAACCTTTTTTCAGGAATAATATACACTGAACAAAAATATAAACTCAACATATGAAGTGTTGGTCCCATGTTTCATGAGCTGAAATAAAAGATCCCAGAAATGTTCCATATGCACAAGAAGTTTAAAAAAATGTACATCTCTGTTAGTGAACATTTCCACTTTACCATAATAATCCATCCACCTGACAGGTGTAGCATATCAACAAGCTGATTAAACAGCCCGATCATTACACAAGTGCAGCTTGTGCTGGAGACAAAAGGCTACTCTAAAAGGTGTAGTTTGGTCACACAACACAATACCACAGATGTCTCAAGTTTCGAGGGAGCGTGCAGTTGGCATGCTGACAGCAGAAATGTCCACCAGAGCAGTTGCAAGATAATTGAATGTTCATTTCTCTACCAGAAGCTGCCTCCAACGTGGTTTTAGAGAAATTGGCAGTACGTCCAACTGGCCTCACAACCGCAAACTACGTGTAACAACTCCAGCCCAGGACCTCCACAATTATAGACAACGAGCACAACTGCATTTCCTCAATGGAAATTTGAATGCACAGAGATACCGTGACGAGATTCATCCGCAGCCATCACCTCATGTTTCTGCATGATAATGCACAGCACAATGTCGCAGGATCTGCAAAAAATTGCCCAGTTCTTCCATGACCTGCATACTCACCAGACATGTCACCCATTGAGCATGTTTGGGATGCTCTGGATCGACGTGTATGACAGAGGGTTCCAGTTCCCGTCAATGTTCAGCAACTTCGCAAAGCGATTGAAGAGGAGTGGGACAACATTTCACAGGCCACAATCAACAGCCTGATCAACTCTAGGCGAAGGAGATGTGTCGAGCTGCATGAAAAAAATGGTGGTCACACCAGATACTGATTGGTTTTCTGATCCACGCCCCTACCTTTTTTTAAGGTGTCTGTGACCAACAGATGCATATCTGTATTCCTAGTCATGTGTAGGGCGGTCACGAGTCATGACCAAAGTCAAATTCCACGTGACCATTTAGTCACGGTAATTAGGCTTKTCCAAGCTCTGATGCTACTGATGGTCATTAGTAGTCTACCAAACTTGCTAACTGCCGGGTACTCAGCACTCTATTTTCCCTCTAATCACTTTGACATKAARGCAAATGTATTCAAAAATCAAACCAAACACTTKATGAGAGCCACTGAGCTCATGTTGCGCAACATTTCTATAGGCTATGCAATTGCGTGAGAAAACAGAGTGATGSCSTCTATTAAAAAGAGGAGGATCCCATCAGCTTTCTATAGGCTYGGCCTACTATATTTATTTTTCAACTTTCCTAATATTAAGCACATTGCTTCTCTTTACAACAGGAGTATAGCCTACCTGAAAATGAACCACGAGGAACAGTGTCCTCCWTTCGCTATTTAAGTGCATAGATACATGTATTTTTTTCCGCTGACCCTGTTTCGAGACATGATTATGGTCTATTCTAAATCAAAACAAATTTCACACACATTTTTTTGTATATGTAAAGACAAGATGAAATCAATAATAGTGTGATAGGTGACTATTAGCCTATCACTTGTGAATGATGCCCAGCYTAAGGCAAGAAACAGCGAATGCATTTTTTATTTACTTTTTCAAATGAAATTTGCACACCTCATGTAGCCATAGACCTATATCTTTTGATAAGGTTTGTATCAAAACTAAAGTGCCRAAATATCTTCTTACAATGAAGCACATTAATTCGCTTTACACCGGGCGTAGAGCCCAACTGGCATACATACACAGCGGGTGAGTTTCAAATTTGGGTTTCAAATTTCAAAAAGATTATTTTCACCATAAAAATGCACCTTCATAATAACAGCATTACATGCATAATCGCATCTGTGGTCACTTTTGGAATGGTGTTGTCCCGCTAATGGAACATTCGCCCTACTGCCGTGTGCGCATTGCTGCGCTTATAATGTGAAGAAATAGCCTAATAGTTTATCAATATTTTAAGCGAAACGTTCTCATCTGTTGCGTCAGGCTTATTGCTTAAAACAGTTTTTTTGATGATAGTGGTTGTATTAATTTGGGATCTATCGCATCCCACAACTGTCCCAGACGATGTTTGGAATATTTATTTATCGCACAGAATAGGTAAACTTTTGCACTATGTGTCACGCCCTGACCTTAGAGATCCTTTTTATGTCTCTATTTTGGTTGGTCAGGGCGTGAGTTTGGGTGGGCATTCTATGTCTGGTGTTCTATGTTGTCTATTTCTTTGTGTTTGGCCGTGTGTGGTTCTCAATCAGAGGCAGCTGTCTATCGTTGTCTCTGATTGAGAACCATATTTAGGTAGCCTGTTTTCCCACTTTGAGTTGTGGGTGATTATTTTCTGTTTAGTGTTTTCCGTCGCCTTACAGAACTGGTCGTTTGTCGTGTTGTTGTTTTGTTAGAGTGTTCATATTTATTAAAATATCGTATTATGAATACTTACCACGCTGCACCTTGGTCCTCTTCTCCTTCTCCCGACGACGTTCGTTACACTATGGGGGATAGTAGATTTACATAGGCTAGTGCTTTTGCTGTTCGTTTCGGCCTACTCATCTTGCTGGCTGACGAAAAGTAAATGTTCACAGTTCTTCCAACATCTTCAATATGCGCCTCGAAATTGGATAAGGATGCGTGCAGTTGCTTCCCCGATATGTCTGTTTTCACTTGTAGCCTCTGTGAAAGAACCGATCATGTGACAGAGAGCCATGTGAGTGAAAGGTTTTTCCACATGCAGCAGGGAGGAGGGAATTATACTTATTACAACAGCCACCGGCCGCAAAAGGCATGGATTTTTTAAGGGAGCATTACGGCCGCACAAAGGGGAAGCAGCCAGGAAATTCGAGGCATTATCAAGTACATTATCAAGTGCTTGTCAAATTGTGAATGAGAGACTGATGAAGTGTGTACAGCAAGCACAAGAAACAAAGCTCAGGCCTTTCATTTAACTTTTTTCAAATCATCAATAGTCACATCATGCAGCCTGAGAATGTATTAAAAATCAAAACATATAGCCCAACATTTGTATCAATAACTCTACATTAAGCAAATAGGAGTTCCTGTTTCCAGTGGCAACCCATCATTTGAGCCCCACCAGTGTTTTTGGCGTGAGTTTGCCTGTGCATGTTATTTCAGCATTAAAACGTGTCGCATCAGTTAGCAAACAATTAAATTAAATAAATCATTGAGTAAATAAAGCRGCATACAATCATGGTCTCTTTTTTGCTWTCTTGAGTAAGGCAGCTCGAAAATGCAGTTGTTTCAGCCTAGCTCAGTGCTTTCTGTTGTGGTAGGGCAGCCAGCGGAAAAAGAGCGTACCTTTTCCCCCTTAGGAGACTGAAAAGATTTGGCATGGGTCCCCAGATCGTCAAAAYGTTCTACAGCTGCACCATCGAGAGCATCKGGACCGGTTYAATCACCGCCTGGTATGGCAACAGCTCGGCATCTGAACGTAAGGCGCTACAGAGGGTAGRGCAAATGGCCCAGTACATCACTGGGGCCAAGCTTCCTGCCATCCAGGACCTATATAATAGGCAGTGTCAGAGGAAAACCATTAAAATTGTCAGACTCTGCACGGAAAGCGGTACCGGAGCGCCAAGTCTAGGACCAAAAGGCTCCTCAATAGCTTCTACCCCCAAGTCATTAGACTGCTGAACAATTCATAAAAATCYCCACTGGACAATTTYCATTGACCTCTCTCCCTCTCWTTTGTARACTGCTGCTACTCGCTGTTTGTTTGTTACCTATGCAGTCACTTCGCCCCCACCTACATGTACAGATTACCTCAACTAGCCTGTACCCCTGCACACTGACTCGGTACCGGTGRCCCCTGTATATAGCCTCAWTATTGTTATTCTTATTGTGTTACTTTTTATTCATACTTTTTATTTTAGCCTACTTGGTAAATATTTTCTTCTTGAACTGCACTGTTGGTTAAGGGCTTGTAAGTAAGCATTTCACGGTAAAGRCTACACTTGTTGTATTCGGCGCATGTGGCAAATAAAGTTTGATTTGTATGGGTTGGTAATGTTCCCTAGTTGCYCCGTCACACAAAGCGCAAACCAGATMGGATGGCATATAGCTGCAGAATGCTGTGGAATCCATGCTGGTTAAGTGTGCCTTGAATTCTAAATAAATCACAGTGTTACCAGAAAAACACTCCCACACCATAACACCTCCTCAATGCTATACGGTGGGAAATACACATGCAGAGATCATCCGTTCACCTACACCACGTCTCACAAAGACACAGCGGTGCCTCCATTCCTCCAACGCCATCTTCACCACGAGAAGCTCACGATTCCCCACATCATAGTTATTTTCCGTGGCATTGAGGTGGTGGCAGAAGAAGGCTCAGGGATGTAGCTTGAGGTCCAGGGCAAAACGCTGGGACAGGACAGGTCCGCCCCCACTCTGACATCAGAAGCATCGGCCTCCACCACAAACTGACGGGAAGGGTGCGGATGAACCAAGATGAGAGCTGTGGTGAAGCGATGTTTGAGGTCTGGGAACGCTTGGTCAGCAGCTGGAGACCACGTGAACGGAACCTTGGGTGAGGTGAGTGTGGACAGGTGGGAATCCAGGGTGCTGGAACCCCGGATAAAGCGGCGATAGAAGTTGGCGAACCCCAGGAAGCATTGCAGCTGCACCCTGAAAGTAGGCTGGGGCCAATCCACCACCGCTCTTACCTTCCCGGGATGGTGGAACGATGGAACTCACACTTCTCTGCTTTTACAAACAGCTGGTTCTCCAGGAGGCATTGGAGAACCTGTCGGACGTGGAGCACATGTTGTTGGATGGAATGGGAAAATATTATGTCATCTAGGTAGACAAAGACGAACATCATTGACCAGAGCCTGGAACACAGCAGGGGCGTTGGTAAGGCCAAATGGCATGACCAGATACTCGTAGTGACTGCTGGCCATGTTGAAGGCAGTCTTCCACTTGTCCCCTTCCCATATCCGCACCAGGTGGTAGGCGTTCCGTAGATCCAGCTTGAAAAACAACATGGTGGCCCCCTGGAGCGGCTCGAAGGCCGAGGAGATGAGTGGTAGCGGGTAGCGGTTCTTCACCGTTATGTCGTTGAGACCCCGGTAGTCGATGCACGGGTGCAGGGTCTTGTCCTTCTCCACAAAGAAGAACCCTGCGCCGGCAGGAGAAAATGGATGGATGAATCCTGCAACAAGAGATTCCCCAATGTAGGTATCCATTGCCTTGGTCTCTGGTCCCGACAGAGAGTACAGT
>NC_036866.1:43279205-43303047 GCF_002910315.2 Salvelinus sp. IW2-2015
AAGCAACCTTCCCACTAGCCATGATTGGCGGAGATAATGAGTGGGCCGGAAATCCTGAGAGATAAGTAAGGTTTGGTCTGCCATATAGCACGCTTCTGTCTATTTGAGCTGGTCAGTATGTCTAGGTAATCCTGTCTAATGCAGCTTTTAAAAAAAGGTATTGCTTAGTAAAAACTGCATAAGTCTAATGTTAAGTTAAAGTGTACTTTTAGCTAGCTAACGTAAGCTGGCTGGCTCGCTAGTTAACGTTATGTGTATGCTCTCCACTTTCTGGAGGACCCGAGTTTTGAAGTCAGTGGAATTCGATTATGATAGCTAAGGAGGTGGATAAAACACCTGTCTCCGGATTATATCTTCAAACTAAGGGCAACCATGGCATCCGACAGGAGACGCGTCCATCCATGATGTACACGGGTAAATAGTCTAGCTAGCTACATTTTCAGATATTACACGTTTCTAATTTTGACAGAAAGTGGTTTCATTTCAAGTTAAAGTGTACCGTTAGCTGGCTCGCTCACGTTACTTGCATGATTATATTTGTATCGCAGAGCCATTCGCTTGACTAGTTAACGTAAACTAACTCCCTTCTGTACATCGCGCTGGTCCGTACAATTTACCTTATTTTAGTGCCCAAAAAACTGTAATATCAATACCATTGTAAAGCACAATTTTTCCCCTTTCCAACAAAATCAATGATGAGCCCTTCATGATGCCCATCTCTGCATGATTCAAGAAGGCTTTTTAAAAATGGCGGGTGGGGAAGCTAAACCTATTGCGTGATAGTGAGAAGGAGAGATGTCGTGTGGGGAAATGGCTTTTTTCACTCGATCTGTCCAACTTACCACCTTATCGCTTCTAAACATGTAAATAAAACACTATAAAGATTTTATATAATGTGTCATTACATACCTATTTGAAGGTTTGTGTCGAATTTGAATCGAGTTTTTAGCGCGGTGCTAAAGTGATCTTCATAAGTAAACAGCGGCTTTTGAGAGTCAAGACAGCTTGCAGTGATGACGCAAAAAATGACTAGGTATCCCCCCCTTACCCTGTCCCTTTCTTGTTTTTGAACGGTGAGAGAAGTGCTACACCTGGAGGAGAGAGGCTAGGCTGTGAGACAGAATTAGTTGCTTTATGTGTGCTGTACGTTACGCCATGACACGTCACAATGTAACGTACAGCGTCGGAGGGGTCAGTTTTTTCAACTTTTCTCCAATACTATAGAGTCATTACAATGTCAATCAATGCTTGAATAGAAACGTAGTTCTCAACACAGTCGCTACAGTCCCATTATTTGTCACAGTTGCGCACATTTGTATGGAATGGGGTAGGCTTACGTTATAGCCTAATGTTAGCTAGCTACCTGCAGATTCATGCAGGGTAGTAATGTCATGAGTTGGGATTTTTGGTTAATTGTTTAGCTAGCTAGCTACATGTCTTAACAAAAAAAAACACTATGCAAGTATACATTTCAATAGAATGTCACTCCAACAACTGTTGATAGATGTACTAGCTGGTAAATTCGCTCTGGCTATCTACTCCGATTCAAACAACAGGTAAGATAGTCTAGTTAGCTACATTTTTAGATATTACACGTTTCTAATTTTGACAAAGTCTTTTTAACTTGAAATGAAGTGTACTGTTAGCTTGCTAGCTGCTGGCTGGCTCGCTAGCTAATGTTACGTGTATGATCTTATTATTCGTATCTCAGAGTCATTTGCTTGACTAGTTATAGCCTAATCAAATTGCATTTGTCACATGCGCCGAATACAACAGTTTGGGATCGGTGAAATGCTTACTTATAAGCCCTTAAGAAAATCCCTAAAAAAGTAAAAGTAAGAGACAAGAATAGCTAGCTAACATTGAACCTGGTTGGTTGACTACCTGCAGATTCTTGCAGGGTAGTAACGTCATGAGTTGGGATTATGATTCATTGTTTACCTAGCTAGCTACATGTCTTAACAAAAGACTCTCGCCTGAGTGTGCCAGAGCGCAGAATAACGGATAAATTTACGAATGCTCAACACGTTGAAGATGGCCGGTGTCAGTAAACGTCAGCAAAAAAAGGGTAATACAAGTTAGTCACCAATGCTCTGGATAACATGAAAACAGACTAACCAGCTCTGCTAGGGTGAGTAAAATGGTCAGAGTGGGGTGTTCTCTCATTATGTGTCTGGAAGTAGCTAGCAAGCTAGCCAATGTTAGCCAGTTTGCTTAGGTGCTTGTCTGCCGTTGTGAGGTCAGAACGTTCGGATCAACCCTACTCATCGGCCAGAGCGTCCAGTGTGCACTCTGAACGCTCCGAGAGCGAAGCACTCTGAATTTACGAAAGGACAGTTAGAGTCACCAATGCTCTGGATAACATAACAGCCTAACCAGCTCTGCTAGGGTGATTACTAACACAGACAGTGGCGTAGCAGGAATATCTGAATGCTGTGAACTAAGAGGTTGTGGTTCAAATCACAGGTGAGGGCATGTTCAATAATAATTATATAAATGAACATGTACTGTATGTCAAAGTGTGTGAAATATGTAAGTTGAGAACACCTTGCCAACAGACAAAAAGTGCTGTGAATTGATCAGGGCCTTGATGGGCTTGGCAACAGTAACAAGGCGTGATGTGTAATTAAACTATTTTTTTATGGAGAATGATTCTTTGGGACCATCAGGCGACGTCCTGAAAACTGATACACAGAAATGTTCTTGCAACGTTCCGATTAAATATGTTTTGAACATAAATATCTTGTGTTCTGTGTATGTTTGGTGGGACGTTGATGGAATATTCTTATAACCCTCAGAGAACTGGACACATGAATGTTCTTGCAATGTCCCATGAAACGTGTCTAGAACATTAATATTTTATATTGTGAGACCATGGCAACAATGTTCTTCTGTGTATGTTTGACGTGATGTTGATGGAATATTCTACTAACGCTCAGAAAACTGGACACGTGAACCAACTGGGCAAAAACTGACTGAATCGTTATTTCCACATATTTTCAACAACAACAAATGTAATATGATGATGTTAGGGGCACATTAGGGGTAACATTACAAAATCATTCTCTCTACCTGGAATTGTTAGCTGGGTCTCTGGTTTAATGTGAGCCATTCCTCCCCCTCACCGCCTTATGCTGGAGGCATGTCTGTGTAAAAAATGTAAAACTATTCTCTGTGTAGCAGCGCACTTTCGTGACATTGCTCAGTAAACTTTACCCCCAAATGCACTTTACCCCCAAGTGCTATCCTCACTTGGACTCTCCCCTCGGCACCTTCTCAGGTTCCAGCCAGGGAAAAGATTCAGCACGTCTACTCTCCCTCCAGTCTCTTCTGACATAAAGAGCAGGATGACAGGTTGCCATTTGTCATCCTTCAAGGCCCCATTCCCATGCTTTGTGACATTAATTAATCACCTCTGTCTATTGCACACAAGCGAACACAGTAGAATAGAATCACGTGTGCATTTCTTCGAAGCACCACCAGGGGGTGCCATCACTCTAGGTGAGTGAGGCAGGTAATAAACCTGATATATTTCCCCATTCTCTCGATGGATTCCTATCACCCGAGCAGGTCATCCCTTTGCTTAACATGGGAACCGGTTTTCTGGGCTCACAATGAAACTCCCTTAACTCACTGGGTTTTTGGGATCTTTTTTGGTTCTCTTGATGGTAACTGGTACTCCCGAATCCATAACGCTCTGATGCTTTTTTCCTTATCCGTTTAAACGCTGCTCTTGGTTCACACAGTCGGCCTTTGCCCACTCTACCTCCCCTTTTCGGGGGATATTTTAGCTTTTGATAGCCCTCCTCTCTGGAGTAGGGCCAAGACAGACCAGACACATAGTTGCTCTATTTCTTAAGATTACATCTGGGTAACCAGTATGTTTACTTCTTCCTTTTAGCTACACCATTTGACAGCGTATGGCATTCCGTCAGCTGCTCTCTCATGCAAGCCCAGCTCGGTGACATGTATAGCCTATGCCTGTTGCCACTCACTAAGGGCGTAGTCTAAAAGGATCAAGCATGTTTTGCAAGAAACACTAAGCTCATATGCCTCGGTCGCATTACGAGTTCTCCCAGTTACCTGGGACACACTCTCTGTCCCCCTTCGGCATTATCGCTCCCTGGGTTGCATGAGCATGACACGTGCACACTAGCGTATTAACAGCCTCTGAGAGCCCACTTTTTGTATCTATCCGGACTGACTCCAACTGTTAGAAGCGACAACTCTATTAGGGTTTTTGGAGACTCCATCCCTACATGGTAATAACGCACCACTAGGGGCGGAAGCCCTCGCGCACATAGTCAAGGGTGATGCCCTACGCTTTTTCCTCCGCTATGTGTAGCACTCCCCATTCCGATAAGCAGAGTGAGGTAACAGGCTTATCACTCATCTTCGAGCCCCTTGATGACCAGGGCAGAGATCACGCTCCTGATTTACAACCAGTCCTGGTAGCTACCGTTACACAGGGATCTTATGACACAGGTGTACGGGGAGATTTGCTACCCTCACCCAGTAGCCATGGCCCATGAGCGGATGAATCTGAATGCAACAGGCCTGCCACTGAAGATCATTGAGCCTTCCAGAGTGCCAGTGCCCTTTCTAAACACTGACTATATGGAAAAAAGTGGTGCGTTATTTGGAAGTGGTGTGACCTAAACAGATAATTTAATGCTCTTTATCCAATGTTTTTATGCTTCATTGCAGGACCTTTTTGAGCAGAGGGAAGTACTCTCCTGACAAGTTCCGTTTAGCCGCTATCTCGACCTGTCATACAGTCTTTGACAGTTTAACAGTAGGGTAACACCCTCTGTTATGTTGTTGATGAAGGGTGCACGTTGCTTATGCACAGTCTCAAGGCCTTTAGCCCCATATTGGGACCTGTCTATTGTGCTTGAGGCTTCCTGACAGCAGACTCTTGAACCACTGGAAAGCCTGGTGATGTAATACCTCTCCTAAAACGCATTACCGTCAGACACCTGCAAAGGGAGTGAGTGAGCTGCAGGCCCTGTCAGTCCATCAATCGTTCCTATTATTTTCCCCAGGGTTCTCCTATGTAACCTTTCTACCCAACCCTGCCTTTAATTAAGGTCAGTGACAACTATGGTTATTTTGCTTTGTTGCTTGTAGTTTTCCACCCACCGCTCTTCCTGTCTAGAGAAGAAGAGCATCTCCACCATTTGTGTCCTGTATGTGCTTTGAGCATTTGCTTGGATAAAGCAAGAGTATTGCTTAAGAGCGACAACGCCTCTTCTTTCTTGGGCGCCTGTCTGCAAAGGGGGGCGGCTGTCTCGTAAATGGCTATCCTTTTGGATAGTGGATGCTATTATATTGAAAAGTATAATAGAAAGGGTTAAAGCCCAGAAGAACTCAATCCACCAGAGGCATGGCTACCTCTTGGACTGTTCAAAGGCATCTCCTTACATGATATTTGTGTTAAGGCATGTATGGCCACCCCTCATACATTTGAGGTTTTACCATCTGGATGTCACTGTGCCTTCTATGGCGCATACTTCCTCATTGTCCAAGCCTCTGAGGGCTGATACTGTTGGAACTACCCTGGCTTCAGAAAGCATGTCTGCATCCCATAATTGACACATTGAAAGAAGTATTAGAACTAGACCTTAGTGTTACTTGTGTAACCCCGGCTCCATGAGTGAGATGTCATATAAGCATAAACAATGACTTTACAACGCATGCTTGGCAAAGGGATAAAGTGTGAAGTCTTGCATTGCCGATTCCTTTCCCAAGGAATGTATTGTTTTGTATTCATACCGGCGCACAAGTCTGACTTTCGTGTGTTTTATGCAGGAAATTGGTGCAAACATCAAAGTTATGCGTATGTTAAGATTCAGACTTCTCTTACTTCTCCCAGTTTTTCTAAGCTTTTTTCCCCCCTAAACTGTCTAGTGTGTTTCTTAGCCTTGCCCCAATCACTGCCACCTCCATTTCATGGTGGCGCCTGGTTGTCCTGCCTAGCAGCAGTGCTCGCACAAATCTGACAGGATTACAGCCATCCTAATCTAAATTAGATCTGAGTTAAAAAGGATTGAGCCGTATCGACAGATGCATAGGTTATTTATTAAAGAGGCTCCTTACACAACTTGAACATTAGGTATTACAGAAAGCCTGTCAGTACAGCACCTGCCAAGAGTGTGTACACCACCTCCTGGCAGTCAATGCTGGGTCAGTGCCATGCCCCTGATGATGGTGAAATGGGGAGAAGGTGGGTATAGCAATAATCCCTTCCTCTCATGACACTAGGTTGGGTTAAACACATATTACTTATTACTCATACATTGAATTCAGATGTACAGTAAGCCTAACGTTTCACACAAGTAATAACCCAGTCAACATCTCAACCTATGTTGAATGTTAGATTGAATCAATCTACATTTTCATTTTGATTAAAATATATATTTCATATGAGAAACCTTTTTTCAGGAATAATATACACTGAACAAAAATATAAACTCAACATATGAAGTGTTGGTCCCATGTTTCATG
Source organism: Salvelinus sp. IW2-2015 (assembly GCF_002910315.2). Taxonomy (NCBI): domain Eukaryota; kingdom Metazoa; phylum Chordata; class Actinopteri; order Salmoniformes; family Salmonidae; genus Salvelinus; species Salvelinus sp. IW2-2015. The sequence goes on from NC_036866.1 coordinate 43,285,713, forward strand.
AGCTGAAATAAAAGATCCCAGAAATGTTCCATATGCACAAGAAGTTTAAAAAAATGTACATCTCTGTTAGTGAACATTTCCACTTTACCATAATAATCCATCCACCTGACAGGTGTAGCATATCAACAAGCTGATTAAACAGCCCGATCATTACACAAGTGCAGCTTGTGCTGGAGACAAAAGGCTACTCTAAAAGGTGTAGTTTGGTCACACAACACAATACCACAGATGTCTCAAGTTTCGAGGGAGCGTGCAGTTGGCATGCTGACAGCAGAAATGTCCACCAGAGCAGTTGCAAGATAATTGAATGTTCATTTCTCTACCAGAAGCTGCCTCCAACGTGGTTTTAGAGAAATTGGCAGTACGTCCAACTGGCCTCACAACCGCAAACTACGTGTAACAACTCCAGCCCAGGACCTCCACAATTATAGACAACGAGCACAACTGCATTTCCTCAATGGAAATTTGAATGCACAGAGATACCGTGACGAGATTCATCCGCAGCCATCACCTCATGTTTCTGCATGATAATGCACAGCACAATGTCGCAGGATCTGCAAAAAATTGCCCAGTTCTTCCATGACCTGCATACTCACCAGACATGTCACCCATTGAGCATGTTTGGGATGCTCTGGATCGACGTGTATGACAGAGGGTTCCAGTTCCCGTCAATGTTCAGCAACTTCGCAAAGCGATTGAAGAGGAGTGGGACAACATTTCACAGGCCACAATCAACAGCCTGATCAACTCTAGGCGAAGGAGATGTGTCGMRCTGCATGARRMAAATGGTGGTCACACYAGATACTGATTGGTTTTCTGATCCACGCCCCTACCTTTTTTTAAGGTGTCTGTGACCAACAGATGCATATCTGTATTCCTAGTCATGTGTAGGGCGGTCACGAGTCATGACCAAAGTCAAATTCCACGTGACCATTTAGTCACGGTAATTAGGCTTMTCCAAGCTCTGATGCTACTGATGGTCATTAGTAGTCTACCAAACTTGCTAACTGCCGGGTACTCAGCACTCTATTTTCCCTCTAATCACTTTGACATCAATGCAAATGTATTCAAAAATCAAACCAAACACTTCATGAGAGCCACTGAGCTCATGTTGCGCAACATTTCTATAGGCTATGCAATTGCGTGAGAAAACAGAGTGATGGCCTCTATTAAAAAGAGGAGGATCCCATCAGCTTTCTATAGGCTGGGCCTACTATATTTATTTTTCAACTTTCCTAATATTAAGCACATTGCTTCTCTTTACAACAGGAGTATAGCCTACCTGAAAATKAACCACGAGGAACAGTGTCCTCCWTTCGCTATTTAAGTGCATAGATACATGTATTTTTTTCCGCTGACCCTGTTTCGAGACATGATTATGGTCTATTCTAAATCAAAACAAATTTCACACACTTTTTTTTGTATATGTAAAGACAAGATGAAATCAATAATAGTGTGATAGGTGACTATTAGCCTATCACTTGTGAATGATGCCCAGCRTAAGGCAAGAAACAGCGAATGCATTTTTTATTTACTTTTTCAAATGAAATTTGCACACCTCATGTAGCCATAGACCTATATCTTTTGATAAGGTTTGTATCAAAACTAAAGTGCCYAAATATCTTCTTACAATGAAGCACATTAATTCGCTTTACASCGGGCGTAGAGCCCAACTGGCATACATACACAGCGGGTGAGTTTCAAATTTGGGTTTCAAATTTCAAAAAGATTATTTTCACCATAAAAATGCACCTTCATAATAACAGCATTACATGCATAATCGCATCTGTGGTCACTTTTGGAATGGTGTTGTCCCGCTAATGGAACATTCGCCCTACTGCCGTGTGCGCATTGCTGCGCTTATAATGTGAAGAAATAGCCTAATAGTTTATCAATATTTTAAGCGAAACGTTCTCATCTGTTGCGTCAGGCTTATTGCTTAAAACAGTTTTTTTGATGATAGTGGTTGTATTAATTTGGGATCTATCGCATCCCACAACTGTCCCAGACGATGTTTGGAATATTTATTTATCGCACAGAATAGGTAAACTTTTGCACTATGTGTCACGCCCTGACCTTAGAGATCCTTTTTATGTCTCTATTTTGGTTGGTCAGGGCGTGAGTTTGGGTGGGCATTCTATGTCTGGTGTTCTATGTTGTCTATTTCTTTGTGTTTGGCCGTGTGTGGTTCTCAATCAGAGGCAGCTGTCTATCGTTGTCTCTGATTGAGAACCATATTTAGGTAGCCTGTTTTCCCACTTTGAGTTGTGGGTGATTATTTTCTGTTTAGTGTTTTCCGTCGCCTTACAGAACTGGTCGTTTGTCGTGTTGTTGTTTTGTTAGAGTGTTCATATTTATTAAAATATCGTATTATGAATACTTACCACGCTGCACCTTGGTCCTCTTCTCCTTCTCCCGACGACGTTCGTTACACTATGGGGGATAGTAGATTTACATAGGCTAGTGCTTTTGCTGTTCGTTTCGGCCTACTCATCTTGCTGGCTGACGAAAAGTAAATGTTCACAGTTCTTCCAACATCTTCAATATGCGCCTCGAAATTGGATAAGGATGCGTGCAGTTGCTTCCCCGATATGTCTGTTTTCACTTGTAGCCTCTGTGAAAGAACCGATCATGTGACAGAGAGCCATGTGAGTGAAAGGTTTTTCCACATGCAGCAGGGAGGAGGGAATTATACTTATTACAACAGCCACCGGCCGCAAAAGGCATGGATTTTTTAAGGGAGCATTACGGCCGCACAAAGGGGAAGCAGCCAGGAAATTCGAGGCATTATCAAGTACATTATCAAGTGCTTGTCAAATTGTGAATGAGAGACTGATGAAGTGTGTACAGCAAGCACAAGAAACAAAGCTCAGGCCTTTCATTTAACTTTTTTCAAATCATCAATAGTCACATCATGCAGCCTGAGAATGTATTAAAAATCAAAACATATAGCCCAACATTTGTATCAATAACTCTACATTAAGCAAATAGGAGTTCCTGTTTCCAGTGGCAACCCATCATTTGAGCCCCACCAGTGTTTTTGSCGTGAGTTTGCCTGTGCATGTTATTTCAGCATTAAAACGTGTCGCATCAGTTAGCAAACAATTAAATTAAATAAATCATTGAGTAAATAAAGCYGCATACAATCATGGTCTCTTTTTTGCTWTCTTGAGTAAGGCAGCTCGAAAATGCAGTTGTTTCAGCCTAGCTCAGTGCTTTCTGTTGTGGTAGGGCAGCCAGCGGAAAAAGAGCGTACCTTTTCCCCCTTAGGAGACTGAAAAGATTTGGCATTGGTCCCCAGATCGTCAAAAAGTTCTACAGCTGCACCATCGAGAGCATCCGGACCGGTTAAATCACCGCCTGGTATGGCAACAGCTCGGCATCTGAACGTAAGGCGCTACAGAGGGTAGYGCAAATGGCCCAGTACATCACTGGGGCCAAGCTTCCTGCCATCCAGGACCTATATAATAGGCAGTGTYAGAGGAAAACCATTAAAATTGTCAGACTCTGCACGGAAAGCGGTACCGGAGCGCCAAGTCTAGGACCAAAAGGCTCCTCAATAGCTTCTACCCCCAAGTCATTAGACTGCTGAACAATTCATAAAAATCRCCACTGGACAATTTRCATTGACCTCTCTCCCTCTCWTTTGTAYACTGCTGCTACTCGCTGTTTGTTTGTTACCTATGCAGTCACTTCGCCCCCACCTACATGTACAGATTACCTCAACTAGCCTGTACCCCTGCACACTGACTCGGTACCGGTGYCCCCTGTATATAGCCTCAWTATTGTTATTCTTATTGTGTTACTTTTTATTMATACTTTTTATTTTAGCCTACTTGGTAAATATTTTCTTCTTGAACTGCACTGTTGGTTAAGGGCTTGTAAGTAAGCATTTCACGGTAAAGYCTACACTTGTTGTATTCGGCGCATGTGGCAAATAAAGTTTGATTTGTATGGGTTGGTAATGTTCCCTAGTTGCRCCGTCACACAAAGCGCAAACCAGATKGGATGGCATATAGCTGCAGAATGCTGTGGAATCCATGCTGGTTAAGTGTGCCTTGAATTSTAAATAAATCACAGTGTTACCAGAAAAACACTCCCACACCATAACACCTCCTCAATGCTATACGGTGGGAAATACACATGCAGAGATCATCCGTTCACCTACACCACGTCTCACAAAGACACAGCGGTGCCTCCATTCCTCCAACGCCATCTTCACCACGAGAAGCTCACGATTCCCCACATCATAGTTATTTTCCGTGGCATTGAGGTGGTGGCAGAAGAAGGCTCAGGGATGTAGCTTGAGGTCCAGGGCAAAACGCTGGGACAGGACAGGTCCGCCCCCACTCTGACATCAGAAGCATCGGCCTCCACCACAAACTGACGGGAAGGGTGCGGATGAACCAAGATGAGAGCTGTGGTGAAGCGATGTTTGAGGTCTGGGAACGCTTGGTCAGCAGCTGGAGACCACGTGAACRGAACCTTGGGTGAGGTGAGTGTGGACAGGTGGGAATCCAGGGTGCTGGAACCCCGGATAAAGCGGCGATAGAAGTTGGCGAACCCCAGGAAGCATTGCAGCTGCACCCTGAAAGTAGGCTKGGGCCAATCCACCACCGCTCTTACCTTCCCGGGATGGTGGAACGATGGAACTCACACTTCTCTGCTTTTACAAACAGCTGGTTCTCCAGGAGGCATTGGAGAACCTGTCGGACGTGGCGCACATGTTGTTGGATGGAATGGGAAAAGATGTCATCTAGGTAGACAAAGATGAACATCATTGACCAGAGCCTGGAACACAGCAGGGGCGTTGGTAAGGCCAAATGGCATGACCAGATACTCGTAGTGACTGCTGGCCATGTTGAAGGCAGTCTTCCACTTGTCCCCTTCCCATATCCGCACCAGGTGGTAGGCGTTCCGTAGATCCAGCTTGGAAAACATGGTGGCCCCCTGGAGCGGCTCGAAGGCCGAGGAGATGAGTGGTAGCGGGTAGCGGTTCTTCACCGTTATGTCGTTGAGACCCCGGTAGTCGATGCACGGGTGCAGGGTCTTGTCCTTCTCCACAAAGAAGAACCCTGCGCCGGCAGGAGAAAATGGATGGATGAATCCTGCARCAAGAGATTCCCCAATGTAGGTATCCATTGCCTTGGTCTCTGGTCCCGACAGAGAGTACAGTYGTCGCCGGGGYGGAGTYGTGCTAGGGAGAAKGTCAATCCYGCAGTCATAAGGTCGGTGCGGCAGAAGTGAAGTGGCCCGGGCCTTGCTGAACASCTCCCGTAGGTCCTGGTACTCCACGGGAATGGCGGAGAGGTCCGGGGCACCTTCCGAGCCCCCCATGAAGAMGTCCCGAGGCAGRTTGTGCTGACTTCAGGCAATGGGCGTGGCAGAACGGACTCCAGCCCATGAAGGCACCAGTAGACCARTTAATTAAGAGATTGTGTCGCTGGAGCCAGGAGAATCCCAATACCACGGKAWTCAGAGGGGACTTGATKAGCAGGAACTGGATAGCCTCACTKTGGTTCCCTGACACGGCCTATAGAGCRCCCATCYAGCGCTCTARTGTACATGGGAATGGAGAGGGGCTGAGTGGGGATGTTCAGCTCGGACGCCAGGGTAGCGTCCAAAAAGCTCTCATCGRCCCCAGAGTCAATGAGAACCCGATGAGATTTGGACTGGTCTCCCCATAGCAGAATGGCATGAAAAGGATTGCGAGCAAGGGAAGCAGGAAGGTTCTCCATATGGCCCACTAGAGTACTCGCTACTACCGGTGAGCCTGTTTTCTTTAAAAGAACAAGAGGACACAAAATGACCAAGAGTTCCGTAATACAGACAACTCTTCGCATCGATCCTGTATTGCCGTTCCGCTGGCGAGAGCCCAGCTCTGCCTAGTGACATAGGCTCAGGAAGTGGTGACTCGGCCATCTTCGCAGCCCTCGGGGCAGGTCGGGAAGCCTCAGGTTCTCTCGGAAATGAGACCATCTGGAGCTTCAGGGATGACTTGGAGGCGAGGTGGGATCCTTGGGCGTGTGAGCGAAATCCAATTTCCTCTCCTTCCGTCGTTCCCGTAATCGCCCATCGATACAGATGGTCAAAGCAATGAGGGAAATCGAGCTCCGTAGGCAACTCCTGGGATGCAAGCTCATCCTTGACCTCCTCAGAGACGCCATGTAGGAACATATCGAACTGTGCCTCTTGATTCCAGCACGCTCCGCTACCAACGTGTGGAAATCTAACGCATAATCAGCTACACTGTGGGAGTCGTGCCGAAGCTGTATTAGCTTCCGGGCTGCCTCTCGCCCAGAGAATGGGGCATCAAAAACCTTCCTCACTTCTCCCACAAACCCCTCCAGACCGGCTGTCGTTCCCACACGGCAGTAGCCCAGGTGAGAGCACTCCTGGAAATCAGCGTGATGAGGTAGGCTATCTTGGAGCGATCCGAGGGCAAGGAGGAGGGCTGAAGCTCGAAGACGAGGGCACACTGAACTAGGAACGCCCGACAGGTGCTCGGCTCTCCATTGAAGCTTTCCGGAGGAGGTAAGCGAGGCTCCCGAGAAGGTGGAGTGACCGATGAGACGGCGCTGCTAGCAGCTGAGTCACTGAGGAGCTGTGGKGTTACCACCRTGGTAGGCAGCCTCATAGACAACCCGTKGAATTGCTCCAGAAAACTGKCCAACGCCCGGTCATGGCATTCAACCAATGTTTTGACCCCCYCCACAAGGCCACGAAGCAATTCCTTGTGCCTACCRATGGTGGCWCCMTGGGTGGAGATGGCGTTGTGCAGCTGGCACAGGTCTGCTGGGTCAGTTCGTACTATCAGAAATCAAGGTAAGACCCAAATGCAGACACGTCGAATTGACAATGGTTTAATATTCCAACAGGGGCAGGCAATAGACAGGTAAAGGCAGGCAGGGGTCAGTAAACCAGAGGTGGGGCAACGGTACCGGACGGCAGGCAGGCTCAGAGTCAGGGTAGGCAGAGGTCAATAACCCAGAGGTGGGGCAACGGTACCGGACGGCAGGCAGGGTCCGTGTAGGCAGAGGTCAACAATCCAGCAGTGGAGCAAAGGTACAGGTCGGCAGGCAGGCTCAGGGTCAGGTAGAGTTGTCAGGCAGGCGGGCTCAGAGTCAGGACATGCAAGGGTCAAAACCAGGAGGGCGAGAAAAAGAGAGAATGKAAAAAGCAGGAGCTGTGAACAAAAACGCTGGTTRWCCTGACATACAAGACGAACTGGCAACKGACCACACAGSTATAAATACACAGGGGATAATGGGGAAGATGGGTGACACCTGGAGGGGGAGGAGACGATCACCAGGACAGGTGAAACAGATCAGGGTGTGACAGTCAGATCAAATGCTAACTACACTTCAGGAAATCCTCATTGCACTCTGGATGTGTCATTAATGCCTTAGTTTCAAGGGGAATTCCAATATGACAAGCGGAGTTAGGTGATGTTATTTTCTTTAAACTTCATTGTTTGGAATGCAGCAGATCTCAAAGATTTGCTCTTTCTAATTTTACCCACAATTCTCAGACATCTCTCCTCCCCTTTTATTGTTCATAAGTCTGCAGTTTTGGATTTAACAAGAGGGAATGATGAACACCAACATACAAATGGAATTGACCCAGTGTCTTGAGTACACAGAACTTGATTGGACTTTGCCCTGCTCACCCAATTGATTTACCCAAAAGTTGAATGCGTGTCTTGTAAGCTATAGTGCCCCATTAAGGTTAATGCCCACCAGGTGTATTGTGTATCACTTAATCTCAGCATAAACGCTATCTCTCCCTGCAGTGAGACATTAACGTAGTTTACAATCCGTGTTTCCATTTCCTTAAAGACATAAACTTCTGTGGAAAACACAAATCAATGCTAACCCATCTGGCACAAATACAAGGGTGTGTTCCAAATGGCACCTTATTCCCTTTGTAGTGCACTTCTTTTGATAGGGCTCCCGTTAAAAGTATTGCACTTAATATTGAATRGAGTGCCATTTGGGATATACCCTCAGTGTCATAGACGCAGCGGTTTCGGCATGCACACAKTGGGATAGAACATTTCCACCTTACTATATAAAGTGAGTGGCACAATGTTATCTGGCTTTGATAAGTGATTTCTTGTGCACGTGTTTTTCACAAGGCCTAATAAATGATACCAAAATTTTGTTGTTTAGGAGGTCTGAAAGAGAACAAATTAAGACTTAAATCACATAGAGGGTAGATACTTTTCAGGGAGCAAGAGAGGAGAGATTCAGATTTCCTACCAAAGGACCGTGATCCATCTTGTGTCATAAATACTGACAGATTTAAAGACAACCGATGCATGATTGAGATTTCAGGTTGTAAAGCAGGTAACACACACCATCAGATAGATTTAGGGATTCTAGTGACAAACATACCTGCCACCAAAATACTTGAAAATACAAAGGGATCAACAAGATTGCATTCAGTGCATTCAGTTCATATTTCTGGCCTGTATGACAAAGTGAAAAGTAATAATTCCTGTGTAAAARAATCCACTCCATATCATCCATTCTGTTTGCAACAAGGCTGTTAAGTAATACTCCCAAGACAACACAGCAAATAAATGAACTGTTTCGCCTAAATTAAAAACTACAGGGTAAGGTCACATTACAATACAAGACAACACAGAGTGAAACTCTCTCTATTTTCAAATATTGTGGTTGCAGTATCATGTTATGGATATGCGYGTCACTGGCAGGGACTGGGGTGTTGGTTAGGATCAGGTAAAACATTGAGGAAAACMCAGCTCAGTCTTCTGGAAACCTAATCCTGGGATAGCGTTGTATTTTTCTGTTGGACAATAAAAAAATKATATAGACTCACCAGAATGGCTTTCCAAATGGTGTTGAGTCTTCCTGAGCGTTCTAGTCTCAGTCCTGACTTAAATCTGCTTTAAAAAAGGTTTAAATATTGCTATCCATCAATGATCTCCTACCAAATTTACTGAGCCTGAGCAATTTTGACAGAAACGATGGATATATGTTGCCCTAAGAGTTGTGCAAAGTTGGTAAAATCTTAATGAAAATGATTCACAGCTGTAATGGCTGCCAAAGGTGCTTCCACCAAGTATTAACCAAGGGGGAGTGTCCAATTATGATAACTACATTTTAAAAACATTTTCTATAACCTTCTTTCACTTTGAAAATGTGGAGTAGGTTGTGTAGATCTGTAGGAAGAAAAAATAAAATGTAATTGTAAGGCAGCAAAATCTGCAAAAAGTTCAAGGGGGCGTAGACTTTCTATAGGCACTGTGTATATATATACATTTAATCAATAAGGCCCAAGGAGGTGTAGTATATGGCCAATATACCACGGCTAAGGGCTRTTCTTAGGGACAATGCAACGCGGAGTGCCTGGACACAGCCCTTAGCCGTGGTATATTGGCCATATATCACAACCACCTGAGGTGCCTTATTTCTATTATAAACTGTTTATCAACGGACTTAGAGCAGGAAAAATAAATGTTTTGTCATACCCGTGGTATACGGTCTGATATACCACGGCTGTAAGTCGATCAGCATTCAGGGCTCGAACCACCCAGTATATAAATATACTGTATATAYACTACCATTCAAAAGTTTGAGGTCACTTAGAAATGTCCTCGTTAACTTCTCTAGGATAGAGAAGGGGGATTTTCACTTTTGGATGAATAGCGTGCCCATAGTGAAATGCCTCCCACTCTGTCCCAGATGCTAATATATGCATATTATTATTACTACTGGATATAAAACACTCTGAAGTTTCTAAAACTGTTTGAATGATATCTGTGAGTATAACAGAACTCATATGGCAGGCAAAACCTGAGAAAAAATCCAAACAGGAAGTGAGAAATTCTGAGACTGGTCAATGTTCAACTCATCGCCTATTCAATTCCCTGTAAGATATGGATCTGTTTGCACTTCCTACGCCTTCCACTAGATGTCAACAGTCTGGAGAACGTGGAATGAGCCTCTAGTGTGATGTGGGGCCGGATGGGAGGTGTTTCAGTCATTGGTCTAGCAGAAGGCCAGTTCCTGGTCATGCGCTTTCCTCATGATATCGCCTTGCGTTCCATAACTTCTACAGACATGAAGGAATGCTCCGGTTGGAAAGTTATTGGATATATATGATAACAACATCCTGAAGATTGATTCTCTACTTAGTTTGACCAGTTTATTCGACCTGTTATATAACTTTTTGAAGTTTTCGTCCGTGTTCGCCTGCATCTGCGCGAGCGTTTGGACATGTGCACTAAACATGCTAGCAAAAGTAGCTACTTAGACATAAGTAATGGACATTATCGAACAAAACAACGATTTATTGTGGAACTAGGATTTCTGGGAGTGCATTCTGATGAAGATGATCAAAGGTAAGGGAATATTTATGATGTAATTTCGTATTTCTGTTGACTCCAACATGGCGGAGGAATGTTATTTTTGAGCGTCGTCTCAGATTATTGCATGGTGTGCTTTTTACGTAAAGTTTTTTTAAATCTGACACAGCGGTTGCATTAAGAACAAGTGTATCTTTAATTCTATGTAAAACATGTATCTTTCATCAAAGTTTATGATGAGTATTTCTGTTATTTGACGTGGCTCTTGAAATTTCTCCGGATATTTTGGAGGCATTTCTGAACATGGCGCCAATGTAAACCGGAGATTTGTGGATATAAATATGCACATTATCGAACAAAACATAAATTATTGTGTAACATGATGTGCTATGAGTGTCATCTGATGAAGATCATCAAAGGTTAGTGATTAATTTGATCTCTTTCTGCTTTTTGTGACTACTATCTTTTGCTGGGAAAATTGCTGTGTTTTTCTGTGGCTATGTACTGAGCTTGTCAGGGTTTACCAGAATTGGACCCAGAAGCAGACCAGGACAAGGTGAGTAAAAAGATGGTGAGTATTTATTAATCAATGAGAACGTGGAGGTAAGATAGTTCCGGGTGGAGGAGCGGGCAGCGGAGGTGGGTTGATGGGAGTGGATAGGCAGATCCAATGGATACAACACACTTGGCGACGAGCAGACAGGGATGGGGTATGGTTCCGGGTGAATGGCTGTAGACAAAACAAACGGCGGTAAGTCAAAGGCAAGCAAGACGTACAAAACAATAAAACAACAAAACAAACTCTATAAACTGGAGGCTGGTTCGTGGGCACAACAACTGTTCATGGCTAACGATCCGGCAGGGAATGGATGTCAGGTCAGAGCTTTTGAAGGGGAGAGGTGATGATAGGACAGGTGTGCAGATTACTGATGGGATACAGGTGCGGGTGAACTCGATCTCCCAACAAGCTAATTCGCCCGGCAACCAGACAGGGTGCGTTCCAGGACACCGGAAACACACTCCAGGACAGAACACAGGCAAACAAAGACTCAGGAAGCGGGATTCTGACACAGAGCTAACATAATTGTTTGGTGTGCTTTCGCCGTAATCCTTTTTAAAATCAGACATGTTGTCTGGATTCACAACATGTTGTAAGTTTAATTTGGTGTCTTTCATGTGTGATTTCATGAAAGATAGATTTTTTTAGTATATAATTTGAATTTGGCGCGCGACAATTTTTTCTGGCTTTTGGCCAAGTGGGACGATACCGTCCACATATCCCAGAGAAGTTAAACTGTTTTGCAACGGACAAAGTCAGCCATCAAGTCAACATCCATCAGTCAAATAAGATATCATTCTGACACCAAACTGACACGAAACCCACTTTGTCCAACACGTTTAGAAGCCAACTATCACATATTTTCAGAGCAGGCCCAAAATTCACAAAAGCTGTTTACCATAATAAAACTTAAAAACAACATCGTTACGTTCTAGTGCGGATCCAATTCTGACATTTATGTGTAGGCCAAGCTGAGGCGGACCCCGAATCCCAAGTTTCGGCCCGATAGGTCATTCGGAGCCCGAGCAGCGACCTTATAGTGCTGAATTTCACTTTTTCCTGGCGTTGCTTACGGGGTCCCTGACTGAGCTATCTGGACAGAAACTTTAGGGTCTATCTCTATGGGCCAGAGGCAGTTTCAATGCATCTAGTCTTTGTTGGCTCTGGGACTTAATCTAAATGTTGTCATTTTTCGTGATGATAAGAAATGAATTGAGTCATTGCAAATGGAGGAGGCTGTTTTTTTTTTTTGGTGGTTGAAGATATCCCTCTAGTGGTGTGTGGGGGAATGTGCTTTGGCAAAGTAAGGTGGGGTTTAACCTGCCTGTTTGGCACCTGTCTGGGGGATATCATGCTGAATGGGGCCAAACAAGTGTCATCTCTTGACCCCTATCTTGTCTCAGCTCCAGTATGTTAATGGCTCGCAGTAGTTTGTGTACGGGGGGCTAGGGTGAAGTCTGTTAATCTGGAGTATTTCATCCTGTCTTATCCGAGTGGTCTGTAGTGAATTTAAGTATGCACTCTCTCTAATTCTCTCTTTCTTCTCGGAGGACCTGAGCCCTAGGACCATGCCTCAGGACTACCTGGCATGAATGACTCCTTGCTGTCCCAGTCACCTGGCCGTGCTGCTGCTCAGTTTTCAACTGTTCTGCCTGCGGCTCTGGAACCCTGCAACCTGCTCACCGGACGTGCACCTGTGCCCAGACTGCTTTTTCAACTGCTCTAGAGAACAGCAGGACGGTAGAGATAACTCTTAATGAATCGGCTTGACAAGTCAACTGACATTTAATCCTGAGGATGCCTGATTGCTGTACCCTCAGCAACTACTGTGATTTTATTATTTTGACCAATGCTGGTCATTTTATGAACACTTTGAACATCTTGGGCCATCGTTCGTGTGTATAATCTCCACCCGGCACAGCAGAAAGGATGACCACCCTCACAGCTGGTTCCTCCCTAGGTTTTAGCCCTTTTCTAGGGTTTTTCCTAGCCCGTGCTTCTACACCTGCATTGTTGCTGTTGGGTTTTAGGCTGGGTTTCTGTACAGCACTTTGAGATAACAACTGATGTAAGAAGGGGCTATATAAATACATTTGATTTTGATTCTCGGCCTGAGAACCTTCTAGAGCCACATAACTCACTGTGCACTATCGACTTAAGCTCTAGAACATGTAAAGAAAGTTTCAGAGCTCAAGGTCTGACGGTTCTTTGATAGTTCGAACGCAGGTAGCTATTGCAGTCTCTGTATGTCTGTAATCCTCACACTGTGTCACTCCCCATTGACTGTATGTGTGTGAGTTCAGAAAATCACATAAATCATGTAGATCTCCAAACATGCCGCAACTGGATCTATAACTTTTTTGAAAAGGAAAACACATTTCTTTAACCATCACCGAACGGACAATGAATTATTTCTCTTAAAGTACGCTAGATAAATGGCTGGWTCTTTTTTCCTTACACCGTAGCGGTCATGTACTTTGACGTGWAGCGGTCAAATTAGCTGTCACACCCTSACCACAGAGAGCCTTTGTTTTTCTATGGTATAGTAGGTCAGGGYGTAACTGGGGGGTTTTGATCCATTTTAGAATAAGACCGTAATGTAACAAAATCTGGAAAACGTGAAGGGGTCTGAATACTTTTCGAATGCACTGTATCTTTATTCTCAGTCATGTGCAATCCATAGATTAGGGCCTAATAAATGTATTTCAATTGACTGATTTCCTTATAAAAACAATAACTCAGTCAAATTGTTGCATGGAGCTCTGCCAGAGGGTCACTCTGGCAGAGCTCCAGAGTTCCTCATGCGTTTTTTTGTACCATCATCTTTGAAATGCAAGAAAAAGGCCATAATGTATTATTCCAGCCTAGGCGCAATTTAGATTTTGGCCCCTAGATGGCAGCAGTGTATGTGCAACGTTTTAGACTGATCCAATGAACCATTACAATCATGTTCAAAATGTTGTATCAGGACTGCCCAAATGTGGTTAATTGGTTTATTAATAACTTTAAATTCATAACTGTGCACTCTCAAACAATAGCATGGTATTATTTCACTGTAAAAGCTTCTGTACATTGAACAGTGCAGTTAGATTAACAAGAATTTAAGCTTTCTGCCAATATCAGATATGTCCTGGGAAATGTTCTTGCTACTTACAACCTCATGCTAATCGCATTAGCCTACRTTAGCTCAACTTTCCTGTGGGGGATCCACTGATCCTGTTTAAACTATTACMTTTTTTCCCTTTTTTGTCCTCCATACACTTTCATGAGATTTCTTCAGTTTTCTAAAGGTCCAATTGTGATATCATCACTTCCAACTTTTCTATTCACTATAAACAATGTAACTTTTGACACAAATCCGCTACTTTGACCACCTTCACAACAACTTAGACAATAAGTTACAGCGTATGAAATCTTCCTCTACTTCTCAGAAAATAATTATCTGGTACCGATCCAACGTTACAGCTATTTAAGTAACTACATCAAAAACATTTTCACAAACTTTTTAACAACAAATTTTGACCACTTTCCCAACCAGTTAGAGGAAAATGTAAAGCATATGACATCTTCTCCTTCTTTTTTACTATTGATATCTGATGTCAGAACAAAAACAATAAAACATTTATCACTTTGCCAGCGATTTAGACAAAACATATAAAGGTGTGACATCTTGGTCTACTTAGCTGGTATTTAAATTTGGAATCAGTACAGAATTATTTACTACCAATCAAGAGGTACAACTGTTTTAGTAACGGCATGAATACGATGGGAGACAGAGTGCTGGTTTCAAGTGCAGGGCGCAGCAGGTGTTTATTAGCAAAGGACCACAGGAAGAGGCAGGTAGCTGGGTCCAGGGACAGGCAGAAGGTCATACACAGGGACTCCAAAACGGAAACAGTACAGGCAGGGAAAAGGCTAATAACGTAGTCTGGGAGATCAGGCAAGAGGTTGACGACAGGAAATCTGAAAGGCAAAAGTACAGGCAGGGAATAGGCGTCGTTAGTGAGGATGGCCAAAAACTACAATACACAGGAGGACTAATACGGAAATGACCAGCGCTCCGACTAGACCGTGTAACAATACCTCACAATGATGGGGTGCAAAGAACTGAACTAAATAGTGTGTGTAAATGACATACAGGTGTGTGAACAGGTGATCAGAATTCAGGTGATTGGGATCTGGAGAGTGAGCTGAAAAGTGTTTGAGAGTGTGAGCTGGAAAGTGGGCTGGAAAGTAAGTTGCGTTCAGGGGATCTACGTGTTTGAGAGTGTGAGTTGGAAGCAGACGTTACAATTTAGCTAACTTCCCACTGGTGAATTAACGGCTATGGAACTTTTCATAACTTTCTAATTATAACAATGGGGGAGCACATACTACTTATTATGCCACACAGCTCCTCCAACCCTCTAAATTAACCTACCACTGTTTGTCGACATGTAGTTATAGTTTACCATTAGTACTGGTTTGTAGGCTGCCTAGCACAGTACTAAACCCCCATCCTGCGGGCGGTGCTGATGTGCAATTCTGTGCTCACCACACACAATTACCAATGCATTTTTCAAAATTCCTTGACTAGAACATGGAAGTAGAATTGGAGATGATTTTGTTTTTGAATCTTTGTGTGGAGCAAGGTAAGACTTACTGACTTAAACATCACATGAACAACTCTTATCCAACTGTAAATGTCCATTCATCCATATTCCATAACTTCCTTTATCTTTGCATTCATCCTTTTATCCTTCCATCCATTAGGTCTTTCATCCTGTGTGCATACTTTATTTATCTATCCATTTATTTACACTCACCAGACAGTGAGGACCCCCCTTTCCCAGAGCAACCTGCATTTTTCGGGGTATTCTACAAGTTGTCAGAAGCATTCCACGGGGATGTTGGCCCATGCTGACGCAATGGCATCACACAGTTGCTGCAGATAGGACGGCAGTACATTCATGCTGTGAACAGCCCGTTCCATCTCATCTTAAAGATGCTCTATTGGGTTGAGGTCTGGGGACTGACCAGGCCACTCAAGTAAACTGAACTCACTGTCATGTTCCAGGCTATGTTTTTCCACCACTCTGTTGTCCAGTGTTGGTGATCGCGTGCCCACTGGAGCTGCTTCTTCTTGTTTTTAGCTGATAGGAGTGGAACACAGTGTGGTCGTCTGCTGCAGTAGCCCATCCGTGACAATAATTGACTAGTTGTGCATTCCGAGATGCTGTTCTGCACACCACTGTTGTACTGCGCTGTTATTTGTCTGTTTGTGGCCGGCCTGTTAGCTTGCATGATTCTTGTCATTCTCTCTCATCAATGAGCTGTTTTCACTCACAGGACTGCCGCTGACTGTGTTTTTAGTTTGACACACCATTATCAGTAAACTTTAGACACTGTCTTGTGTGAAAATCCCAGGAGGTTGGCCTTTTCTGAAATACTGGATCCTGTGCGCCTGGCACGAATGATCATACCACGCTCAAAGTTGCTTAGGGTACTTGTTTTGCCTATTCTAACATTCAATCGAACAGTAACTGAATGTCTTGATGCATGTCTGCCTGCTTTAAATAGCCACGTCCATGTCACTCACTGTCTGTAGGAGCGATCTATTTTTGTGAGCGGGTTGCTATACCTAATAAACTGCCCGGTGAGTATATATATCATATTTATTGATCTATCCATCCAGTCATAACTTTCTTTTACCAGCTTTATCATTTGATTAAGAAATACATGTGTGGTTGAAGGGAGGTTTCTATATACAGTGGGGAGAACAAGTATTTGATACACTGCCGATTTTGCAGGTTTTCCTACTTACAAAGCATGTAGAAGTCTGTAATCTTTATCATAGGTACACTTCAACTGTGAGAGACGGAATCTAAAACAAAAATCCAGAAAATCACATTGTATGATTTTTAAGTAATTCATTTGCATTTTATTGCATGACATAAGTATTTGATCACCTACCAACCAGTAAGAATTCCGGCTCTCACAGACCTGTTAGTTTTTCTTTAAGAAGCCCCCCTGTTCTCCACTCATTACCTGTAGTAACTGCACCTGTTTGAACTCGTTACYTGTATAAAAGACACCTGTCCACACACTCAATCAAACAGACTCCAACCTCTCCACAATGGCCAAGACCAGAGGGCTGTGTAAGGACATCAGGGATAAAACCATCAGGGATAGACCTGCACAAGGCTGGGATGGGCTACAGGACAATAGGCATGCAGCTTGGTGAGAAGGCAACAACTGTTGGCGCAATTATTAGAAAATGGAAGAAGTTCAAGATGACGGTCAATCACCCTCGGTCTGGGGCTMCATGCAAGATCTCACCTCGTGGGGCATCAATGATCATAAGGAAGGTGAGGGATCAGCCCAGAACTACACGGCAGGACCTGGTCAATGACCTGAAGAGAGCTGGGACCACAGTCTCAAAGAAAACCATTAGTAACACACTA